>NW_024423897.1:63183621-63280840 GCF_017311325.1 Ursus maritimus
CCCCCCCCCCAAGGTGACAGAGGGCACCTGGCCAGGCCTCGCTGGTGAGTAAGCCTTGGGGGCATTCAGTTGCATTTATTGGCGATGCATGTAGATAGCTGGGTCACAGCTAAGATGACAGGACCACCTCCGGCCACTGGACCCAGGGGCAAGTCTTGGGGTTTGGAACAAGAGTCCCTGAGGGCGCCTGCGTTCAGCCCTCGGGATGCAGGTGGTCAAGGGTGGGCGTGAGGCAAGGTCACGGAGCAGAACAGCACCCAGGGGCCAATGAGTCTCTCCTGTCCCCAGACACCCGGAGTCTGGAGCCTGATGGGGCTGGGGAGGTAGGGGTCAGTTTCTGCAGACCGGTGACCAGGCTCTGAGGTGCAGGTCAAGGCCAGGGAGATACGCCTCTGAGGAACGGTCGGCCTAGGCCAGGCCACAGGTAGGCCTGGCGGTGGGGATCCTGGGTGGGCATCTGGACAGGCCAGCTGGGGTTAGGCCCAGCAGAGGCTCCAGGCCATCAGTCAGAGAGGCCCCCTCAGATGGGTGTAAACTCAGGTCCTCTTGCCCGTGGCAGAAAGAGGGTCCTGGAGCACACAGCTGGTCATCGGGCACCCACAGTGCAGTCCGGTCCCGGGAAACTTGTTGGCAGGGGGTGGTGGACTGTCCTGCCAGGGAGGAAAGCAGGCTGCTCCCGGACCCGGGGCACTTGCTGCTTGGATGGCTGGCTTCTAGAATGTACCACCAGGTCTGTCAGGGTCTGTGGACAGCGAGAGGCCATCGAGCCAGGAAGCGCTTAAAGACGGAACACCTCAAAGGGGAATGTGCAGGGGAATGTGCGTCTGGGAGCCCCTGGCCTCTGAAGCCAGGAAGGACTGTGTTCCCCCCTCCGCCTCACCCAAGGTGTCTGGAGGTGGGAGAGCAAAACCTGTGATTCCTGTTCCAAAACAGACATTTTAAAGTCACTGGAAGCTGGTTCTAACACCTGTCACTGCTTCAACACCCGGAGCTCACAGGAAACCCCCTCCAGAGCCCTGTCTCTCCGCAGACACAACCTTCGCCCAGGGCCCTGCCTGGCCCCGCGGGAGAGCCGGGCTCCTGCGGAACCCTCCTGTCCTCGACCTGGAGGGGGCCCACAGCCCTGAACGGGCAGGCGTCCAGCCCACACGGTTTCCACCTTCCCCACCCCGGCGGGCCTCTCCCATGGCTTCCAGGCCTGACAGGCCCCTGGGTTCTGTTTAAGTCCCCTCAGCCTGGGGAAGGAGGCTCCATGCCAAGAAGGCCCCTGGACAAGGCCCTCCTCCAACCAGCCTGCTGAGAGCCTGTGTGTCCCAAACAGAGCTGGGACAGGCAACCATATGCGGATCCCTGAGGTGGTGTCCAGGGCAGACTGCTGCTGGAGACTGAGATGAATCTGGAAGGACAGAGAAGCTGGAAAGTGCATCTGAGCACGACCCCTGCCCCCCAGGGCACCAGGAACCTGCTCCAAGAAGCAGGCTAGGCTGAGCTTTGAGGACCTGTGCCTCCAAGCTCCCTTCCTCCTGTCTGAGCCCCCATTTCCCCTCTTGTCGCTCAGACCTCCCTGGCAGCCCGTCCTGTTGGAGACCCCAGGGTTTCCTCAGACCCTGTGAGGCCTGTCCCTGCCCTGTCCCCCTCCATCACCTCCCCTCAGGCTGGTCCTGGTGGCTCTGATTTGGCCTGAGATATCACTTCCCAGGGAGCCCTTTCCCCCATGCCTGTCGAGGGGGACCACCTGCCACCTAGCACATACGCCATGTCCATCCCTGGCCTGCAGACCGCCCAGGACCAGGGTCTGATTTCATGCTGTGCCAGGCCGGGTACCCCGGGCCCCCCATCTGCTTGAGCACCCTCCCGGCAGGCTGGCCAGAAGGGAGCAGCCAGGCCCAGGGGAGATGAAGGGAAGAAGCAGGGGCGGTCAGTCCCCGCTGGGGGTGAGACCAACCGTTCCTGAAGGCTGTGGGAGCCCGTGGGAGGGAGGCAGGGAGTCTGACCCAGGTTCCCATAACCAGCCAGCTCCAGACCTAAGAGATTTCGAGTCCCCATCCTGAGGGGCCTCCAGCCCAGCCATCAGCAAGACAGCAGCCTGAGGCAGCCCCCCAGAAGGCCAAGGGCAGGAAGGGTGCCTGCGCCCCAAAGGGCTCTCCTTGATGGCCCTGCCTGTCTTGCAGGAGACCTGAACATTGGGCTGCTGGATTTCCTCCTGTTCGGCAGCCTGATTGCCGCCGTGGACCCGGTGGCTGTCCTGGCCGTGTTCGAGGAGGTACACGTCAACGAGGTCCTGTTCATCATCGTCTTTGGGGAGTCACTGCTGAACGACGCTGTCACTGTGGTGAGCGGGTGCCGGGCGGGCCTTGGGACTTGGCACAGAGCATCTCAGAGCCACTGTGGGCGGGAGAAACACGGTCCCCCTGTGGCCGCAGTGCCCCTCGGTGCAGAGGGCAGAGGAAGCGGCCTCGAGGAGGTGGTGCTCGAAGGCCGCGTCTGTGGGAGGGGCTCTTCCTCCGCTCGCAGCTCCGACCGCAGGAGGCTTCCCCATGCCACCCTTGTCGCATGGCTCCCTTCCCTGAGCAACTCCTAACTCAGAATGACCGCCTGCCTGACCAGTTCCTCGTCCGTTCTCCCCCGTTGCGGTAACGATCAGTCGGCCCACCACCTCGGTTCCCAGAGCTGGACGGCTCTAACTTCGGGCCCAGACTTGGTGCCCCCGGTTCCTGAGTGCCCTAAGAGAGCATCTGAGGACACACAGCAAGATCTCACCAGAATTCAGGAAGGAAGATGAGCTGGCATGGGTCGTGTGCCCACGAAGGCAGCTCTCTCTCCAGGAGGGCAGGGCCCCCGTGGGCAGGCAGGAGCTGGAGGACCCTGTGTTAGGCTGTGAGGCCACAACCTCTCCACAAAGCGAACAGAAGGTTCATGAAATGTGGGGACACCGTCTCGTCACCACGGCGTCCAGCATGGAGTTTTCGAAACCCGTCCCCAAACTGGGCCACTACGCCTGTGTGAGTGATTTATGGGTAACTCGGAGGCACGCACAGAGCACTTTCCCCGCGCGGGTCAGCCGGGCGGTGTGTCTCCGAGCGCCTGCCCTGGCCCCACCGGCCCCTTTCCCCGTCCCGAGGGCTCTGCAGGCGCAGCGGGATATGAAGATCTGTCTGGGCTCTGAAAGTCCCAGTGGCCTCTCCAAGAAGCTCCCTTCTCGCGTCCCTTCCGGGTTCAGGAGGCTGAAGAGTCCTAAGGTTGGGCTGCACCAGATTCCTTCTGTAGCAGAGAAGATGTTCTCGGGGGAATCTGATAATTAATTGGAAACTCAATCAGAAATGTGACACACGGCTCCTTCGAGGTCGGGCTGCCGTGTGCCGTGGCTCCGCCTCTCCTGACCGCAGAGCCCACCACAGAGGTCTGCGTACATCTTGTGAGAGGCTTCAGCCCGCCCCCCACCCGCGCTTCCACGGAGATCCCAGAGTGTGGTCCGTTCCCCGGGGCCCGCCCTCCGAGGCCAGGCCCTGCCCACCGCCAGCACATCGTCCAGTCCGCGTACCTCCTGCTGCAGAGACAGCCGCACACCCTGCCTTTTGGGGTCCTCTGTCCCCTTGAGCAGACCTGGAGAGCTGGGCTCAGGGCCTAGAGACAAGCTGCTTCCCGAGGAGCCTGCATCCTGCCCACGGCAGCCCCTCGGCCCGGCCATGTGGAGTGGCGTCCCTGGGAGGGCTTGGCCCAGGAAGCACAGCACTCTCCGCAGTCGAGCCTAGCAAACAGTTCTCGAGCTTCTCATCTCTAATATCTTGGTGGGTTACAGTTTAAATGCCAACGTGCAAAGACGTCAAGGGGTGTGATCCCACAGTCAGGAGTCAATGCGAGAGTGAAGTCACTAAACATGAAACTCTGGCTTCATCTTGGAAAACAAACAGAGTTAAATGCAGTGGGGAGCTTTGTGCTTTGCTGAGAGTAGGAAAGGGCCACGTTTGCTCCTGAAGATTCTAGTTCCTTCTAGAATGTTCTTCTGCCTCTCCTATCCCACCTGCTGGCTCATCCTTGGCCTTCGTCTTATTGACCATTATTACCCCGTGATGATTTCCTCCCAGTGATTTTTGGTGTCCGCCATGGGCTGCTCCATCCAGCCCAAGTCCTCGAGGCCTAGGGCCTGAGTCAGGGAGGGGTGAGCGCTGGCTGAGGGCCGACCTGATGTCATGCTTGCCTCTCTGTCCCCCCCCCCCCAGGTCCTCTACAACGTGTTTGAATCTTTCGTGACGCTGGGTGGTGACAAGGTGACTGGCGTGGATTGTGTGAAAGGCATAGGTGTGTGGCTGGTGGGTCCATGCACCTGGGGAGTGTGGGGGTCACATCTCCTCTTCAGCATGGGGACCACCTCCAGGCTTCGGCACCAGGCCCCCCGGGACCCACAGCCTGTGTAGGAAAAGGCATTTCCACTTTGAAGTCTCCATGGCAGTTCCCTCCTGTCCCAATGTGTTTCACCAACACAATTTCCTTGGGTCCTGGCACCGTGGGGAGGCAAGGGCTGCTGCCCTGTGAGACCCACCAGCATGTCTGGTTGGAGGACATGGATCCTGGTGTCCTGGTTGGTCCTGAGCAAACATTTCCCTGGGCAGGGACGATGACAGCCCGGCTGTCCTGGGGGCCCAGGGACAGCCCTGCCTAAGGCTACCTTCTTGGGCTTTCTCCACAATGGGGGAGGGGAGCTAGGCCTCCCGCTCTCCACGTGCCGGCCTCTGGAGTGGGGGGAGAGAACCGGCCTCTTGTTTGCTGAGTTGTTGGCGCCTCTGTGGGGGTTACCAGGCAACCCCCGATGAGGAATGGCCTGGAAGGACTGCCGGTCAGCCGCGCCCACGCAGGGGCCAGCCACGCCCGGCCACAAAGGGCCTTTCAGGCAGTTTAGCCCGTGTCCTCGGCCCGCAGTGTCCTTCTTCGTGGTGAGCCTGGGGGGCACGCTGGTGGGGGTGATCTTCGCCTTCCTGCTGTCGCTGGTGACCCGCTTCACCAAGCACGTGCGCATCATCGAGCCGGGCTTTGTGTTCATCATCTCCTACCTGTCCTACCTCACGTCCGAGATGCTGTCGCTGTCGGCCATCCTGGCGTGAGTCCCCTCACTCCCACGGCCCAGGGCGCCAGGGCCATCCTGGCGTGAGTCCCCTCACTCCCACAGCCCAGGGCGCCAGGGCCATCCTGGCGTGAGTCCCCTCACTCCCACGGCCCGGGGCTCCAGGGCCATCCTGTGTCAGGGCCACTGCTGGTGGGCAGGGGTTGGGCGGGGTCGCCTACGGCACAGCCAAGCAGCTGTGCCCAGGAGGGGAGGGGAGGGGAGGGGGAAGGGAAGAGGGGAGGGAGAGGGGACGGGACGGGGCCCCTCCCCTCCTGGGCACCACCTTCCTGGTCCCTTCCCGGCCCCCATCTGCCTGGCCCGCTTCCCTGTGAGGGTGAGAAGCCACTGTGGGGTGAAGAATCTGGCCTATTCAGGTTTTAAATCAGGAGCTGGCGTTTTCACAGAACCATCCTTGAGCTCTGCCTACACACGCGGCCTCTTCTGGGTGCCCTGGACGGGAGGCCAAATCTGCCCCGGCACCCCACCCCCGCCCCGGCCAGCTGCCGCCGGACTGTGGGCAGACACCGAGGCGGCCCACGGGGTGGCTCCGGGTTCAGGGCTTCGAGCGTGGGGAGCCCAGCTCCCAGAGAAGGGCCCTCAGTGGGGTGGGTGCGCGCCCAGGACACAGGCCCACGACCCGTGCGGGCGAGTCTCAGCCCCCAGTCTCACTGAGAGCCCGTCCCGCCCCCAGCATCACCTTCTGCGGCATCTGCTGTCAGAAGTACGTGAAGGCTAACATCTCGGAGCAGTCGGCCACCACCGTGCGCTACACCATGAAGATGCTGGCCAGCGGGGCGGAGACCATCATCTTCATGTTCCTCGGCATCTCGGCCGTGAACCCACTCATCTGGAAGTGGAACACGGCCTTTGTGCTCCTCACGCTGGTCTTCATCTCCGTGTACCGGGCCATTGGTGAGGGTGCTGGGTGGATGGTGGGGACAAGGGGGGATGGGGGGTGGTGACAGGAATGATGGGGAGATGGGGAGTGGCGGGAGGTGGCGATGACAGGGTGGAGGGGAGACGATGGGGGATGGGGCATGATGGGGGGCAGCAGGAATGACGAGGGATGGTGGGGACAGTGGAGGGTGGACAGTGGGGACCAGCTGTGGGGAGTCTGTGGAACTCCCCAGCCCGGTGAATGGCCGGCTCAGGAGCCCCTGGGGAGCCTCAGTGGCCAGGCCATTGGTTATCTTCAGTGAAGGTTCAGGCTTTCTTCACAGCCTTGTCACCTTGAGATGGAGAGAGCACAGCTGGGGGGCAGGGTAGAAGGTTCTAGAACGTAGAGGAACCCATTTGGTTCCCCTGGACTCACTGTGGATACAGTCGCTGAGGAAGCAGATGGAGGCTCATGTGAGGCAGGAGCCCTGCTGCCCGCTGTGACCCTTGTTGCCCGTCCTTGGGGTGCAGGCCAGGCTGGGACCACCACCCGTTCTGCCTGTGCTCAGTGGGGACTGGGGGCTCCAGGGAGGGGCTGCCAGACTGAGGCAGTGTCAGGGGTCCTAGGACACAAGGCCTCCACTGCCATGTGGGTCACAGGGGCAGGTTTGACCCGTGGCCAAGAGAGAGCGTTGGTGTAGACAGGAGGGTGTGGGGAGAGCAGAGCTCCGGTGGCGTTTTTGTGAGCCATCCTCAGAACAGAACCCGTCGCCCTCACTGTCACTGTCCAAGGAGGGAATTCCCAAATGTTGCTCCCCCCAGTGTGGTGGCTGCCGGGAAGGGGTGGGGCGGCGCTCCTGACGTGTGGGAGCTCAGCGCAGGCCGGCCCGCAGGTGTTGTCCTGCAGACCTGGGTCCTGAACCGGTACCGGATGGTGCAGCTGGAGATCATAGACCAGGTGGTCATGTCGTACGGTGGCCTGCGCGGGGCCGTGGCCTTCGCTCTGGTCGTCCTTCTCGACGAGAAGAAGGTGAAGGAGAGGGACCTGTTCGTCAGCACAACCATCATCGTGGTCTTCTTCACGGTCATCTTCCAGGTAGGGTTGAGCGCGCGCCCTGCCCGTCCTCCCGACCTCACCATGCCAGCCCGGCGCTGTGACGAGCCTCGCCAGCCTCCAGGCCCTAATTGGTTTTTACTATTTTAGTAACTAGGAGCCGTTTTTTAGGTTTTCATGTGGCCCCACAGGGGACGCAGCACGATTTGGCCTAAAAATGTCCTTCCCGTGCCGCTGCTGGCTGACAAAGCCCCAGTTAATATTTCGTTGACCAGACACGCCCGGGAAAGTGTCCCACTTCCCCCTTGCTTTCGGAAAATCTAAGGAGCCAACTGGGGGGCCGTCAGAGCAGGGTCAGGTCCCTGTGCACCTGAGGGTGTCGTGGATTCACGCCCTGGGGGCTCAGTGGGCCAGGGTGGGCCCTGGGGTGGAGCCTGCCTGCCACCAGGGTCAATACCCGTCCTCCAGGGCCTGACCATCAAGCCCCTGGTGCAGTGGCTGAAGGTGAAAAGGAGTGAGCATCGGGACCCCAAACTCAATGAGAAGCTGCATGGCCGGGTAGGGGCCGCCTGGGGTGGGGGAGGCTTTCGACCACATTCTCTCAGCCATTGAGGACATATCAGGGCAAATTGGACACAATTACCTCAGAGACAAGTAAGTGGCTGCAGATGCCCGTGGCTGGGCTGAAATGGCGAAATTTGGAGGCATCTTTGTTTCCACTGTCGGCCTCCCCCCCCACCTCTAAGGGGAGGACCCTCAGGGTAGAAAGAGCCACTGATATTCCCCATAAGCCAACCTCACAAAGTGCAGGTAACTGAAGAACGCTGCCTGTGAAGGGGCCGGAAGGTTGCTTGCCCGACTGTCTGAGACCCCCACCCCCTGGGACTCCTGTTCCCCTGAACCCCCTCCTCTCCCGGGGAACCCCCTGGAGTCCCTCTGCCTCTGGGACCCCTCTCCCCGAGGGGCCCCTCCTGCTGGAGCCCCTCCTTCCCCTGGGACTCCCTCCCCTAGGACTCCCCAAACCCCCTCCTCCCACTGGAGCCCACTCTTCTCCCTTGCTCACCGTGTCTGTCCAGCTCATGGCCCCCTGGGCCTCGGCTAGGTGTTCCTCTTCAATGCTCGCCCAGCCCCCTCCCCTTCCGAGCCGGAGTGCTCGCCTGTATTCTAACTGGATGGATTTAAAGCCTCCTTTGGGCCAGCCTGGTTCTGTCCTAGTGTGGGAGCTCAGGGGTTCCTCCTCCCCCAGCCAATCCCTCTGCAGGTACAATGTACCCCTTCACTGCAGCCGAGGCCCCAGGGCCCCGCCCCCATCCGGCCCCACCCTTTCCAGAGTTAGGCAGCCGCTTGGAAAACTTGGCCTTACTGTATTAAATGAGAAGACAGAATCCCGCATTTGACATACATTGTAATGACATGTGCCTTCAGATAGAAAGGTAGGGACAGAGCACGGATGGGAAATAGCACCCTGAGAGCCATTCCTTTTATTCCAAATCTCGCCTTGGTGCTTCTTACAGTAAGTAAAACTCAGGGTTGGGGGAGAGAGGGCGTCTCCTGTGTCTCAGTTCCTGGGAGACCATGTCCACTGCAAGTCTGGGCAGTGGGAGGGGGACCCCTACGGCACGGCCCCCCATGCTGCCAGGGTCCCCGTCCATCGGTTGACATCGTGTTGGTTTGACCCCCTAGGTGGTCCAACTTTGATAGGAAATTCCTCAGCAAAATCCTTATGAGAAGGTCAGCTCAGAAGTCACGAGATCGGATTCTGAATGTTTTCCATGAACTCAACTTGAAAGACGCCATCAGCTATGTGGCTGAGGTACCAGAACATTCCGTCTGTTCTCTTGTTGGAGTTGGGGGCTGAAACACCCAGCCACGGGACGTGGACAGCCACTGGGGTCTCGGGCAGTGGGCCAGGGAGGGAAGGCCCCCACACCCCGAGGCCCAGGTGGCACCATGCTGGGGCTGCCGACAAGTTCACGACAAGAAGCTCCTGGGTCCTCCGACACCTCGAGAGTGGCTGTGGGAGCAGAGGCACAGCACCCTCCCCCACGGCCTTCTGTAGGACGCTCTGTGGTCTGCTGGGTCTGAGATCAAAGACCAGCCAGGGCATGATGGAATCATGCCCCAACATGCATGTGTACACATATGTTCATGCATGTCTGCACACGTACAACCACGCACACAGAGGGGAAAGCAGCAAGGATGTCTTGCCTCCTGTGGGGTCAACAGGGGACACACCTGTGGTTCTAAGGTCCCTGCAGGTGAACAGGGCTCTCCTGCATCCACAGTATGGTAGGTAATGAATCCACTCCCGTGTCTGTGGGGCTGATGGGGCTCCCCACCGACTAGCGGCCGGTGCATCCAGTGCGGGGTCACTGAGTGGGCTCGGGGAGCGTGTGGAAGGATGAGGGACTAGCCCTGCCACACGGGCTGCATGGTGACTCTCCGGATCTTGCTGTCTCTGGTGCCGCATGCCCGGCACAGCCACTCGTCGCAGGTTGCAGGTCAAACCCCACTCCTCCTGGACACGCAGTCTGGCTGGCCCCTCCCCAGTGGCCACATGCCTCCAGGCAGTGCACACGTGTGACAATCACTTGGCCTTTGCCTCCATCGGCCAGCTGCCTTTGCCCCATGCGTATCCCCACACGTGGCCCCTGGCCCCGGAGGTCACCTGGCGCCTCACGAGCTCAGGCCTATGCAGAGCCTGGCGAGCTAGGGATCTGCACGTCCATCTCAGCCAATCCCATGGACCTCATCCAGAGGGCGTAGCCAGAGCCCTGGGAGCAACTTTTCCTTCAGAGGGGAAAGTGATTCCTGTTTCTAGTGGGCTTGTCCACACCAAACGTACAGCCTGATGACCCAACACAACCAGGGGTCACTCCAAGACAGAGGGACGCAGGGTCACAGGGAGATAAGTAAAGAGAAGGGCCCCTACACCATCTACTGAGCTAATGTCGTGCCAACGCTGCTCCCCTGAAACCCCAGCCCACCAGCTCCAGGCACTGGGAGGGACAAGGTCACCTGCTGTCTGCACCTCTGGCCCTGGGCTGGGAAAGTTCAGTGCTCAAATCTCTGCCCTCTGGGACTGCGAAGGCCTTCATGTCCTTCGAGCCTGGATGGGTGGGCAGGAGGGGCTGTCCTGATGGTGTGTGCTGGGACAGTGTGTTCGGTATGTCCCTCTATCCTGTCCTGTCTCCCCTGGACACTCCGGCGCCCCTAGCCCCCACGTGGGAGATGCAGGCTGCTGGCGGGGCCCCCGATGCCCACCACACTGAGTGCCCCTGGCCCATGACGTGGACTCCTCCCCGGTGAGGACTGGCTCTGCCCACTCAGACCGCAGCTGGGTGGTGCGTCCTCCTGGGCTGTGCCTCTGGGTCTCCTGCACCACCACGTGGGGCCCTGACCCTAGTGCCCTCACAGCCTCATGCCCTCACCTGAGGAGTCCCCACTTCTCCTCCAGCGGCCCCCTTGGCACTCGGCCCCACACTCCCACCCAAGGAGAGTGGCTGTTTTCAACTTTCATTCATGTCAGGCTGGGCTCTACACGATCTGAATATGATTCAGTTCTGGACAGAGGCCTGGGGGTTCCCTTCTTAGGGCAACTGAGGGCAGATGGTTGGGAGTCCCCAGTGGGGACAGGGGACACCTCCCCAGTCCTCTGGGGAGCTGCAATGCTTCCTGATGTCCCGTGCCCACTGAGGGGCTGGGTTAAAGGACCCATGGTTCTGTCTTCGCTTTCCTCTTCAACCCACCAGCCACCAACCGCTCCGCGAGGCCTTACCTGTGGCCTCAGCTCTCCAGGGGCTGCTGGTCTCCTGGCTTCAAGGCACTCCACGGTGTGGCTGACACAGGCTGTCTCCTCCCCACAGGGAGAGCGCCGTGGGTCCCTGGCCTTCATCCGTTCCCCCAGCACCGACAACATGGTCAACGTGGACTTCAGCACTCCGCGGCCCTCAACCGTGGAGGCCTCTGTCTCCTACCTCCTGTACGTGCCCCTGTCCACATGGGCTTCCACCAGAAGAGGCCACCCTGGCCGGGGCCCCTCCCACCATGACCCCGGAGGCTGCTGTGGGCAGGGGTCTCACCTGACCTGCACTCCCCAGGCCCTCCTGGTCATAGGCAGCAGGGCCCCTCTGGACAGACACCGGCCAGTGGGCGACTGTGAGTCATAAATGGCTGGAGTAGAGGCCCCCAGATTGGCCCCCAAGGAGGGCGCGCCCACGGGCACAAAGGCACCTGCAGTAATGCTAGTGTCTGGCCTGACCGGACACCGAGAGAAGGCGGTGCGAGCAGGGCCCTCCTGCCCCTGTAGCGCGGCACGGCTGGGCTCGGCTGGCTGGCGTGCAGGTGCAGGCTCGAGGGGCACGAGTGAGGAGGGCAGGGAGCACTGTGTGTGCCGGGGGGAGGCCTCATGGGAAGTCAGTCCCAGGACTAGCCCCCCAGGACGCTGGGGGTGCCCAGGCTAAGGGGCAAGGGCAGGCAGGGCGGGCAATCACCACGGCCCCCATGCAGGAGGGAGAACGTCAGCGCGGTGTGCCTGGACATGCAGTCCCTGGAGCAGAGGAGGAGAAGCATCCGTGACACAGAGGACATGGTCACTCACCACACCCTGCAGCAGTACCTGTACAAGCCTCGGCAGGAGGTGGGCGTGCGGAGCCGGGCGGGGTGCCGGCCCTGGTTCCCCCTCCGCCTGGGACAGCGTCCTGCACTGAGGGCGGATGACGCTCTGGCTGCAAGGGCTGGTGGGAGGCAGGGGCTCAGCCTCCCGGCCGGGTCCCTGGGCTCTCTCACCCCGGGTCTGTCTGGCTGGGGGCGCTCGTGGGGCCGTGAGGTTTGGGGCAGCCCCGGCACCCAGCCCTGCGTGGTGTCCCACGTGACCGTCCCGGCTGCCTCTCTCCCAGTACAAGCACCTCTACAGTCGGCATGAGCTAACCCCGAACGAAGACGAGAAGCAGGACAAGGAGATCTTCCACAGGACCATGCGGAAGCGCCTGGAGTCCTTCAAGTCGGCCAAGCTGGGGATCAACCAGAATAAGAAGGCGGCAAAGCTCTACAAGCGGGAACGGGCCCAGAAGCGGGTGAGGGCAGTGGGCACGGGGTCATTGGCAGAGGGACCGTGGGGTTCCCTGGGGGTTGGGGTCACACCAGGGCACCCCCCAGGGACAGGACTGGGCAGGCACTCTGCACCTGTAGCCCCCTTACAGAGCAGGAGGGGCCCTGGAGGGCTCCAGGCAGCACCAGCAGGGGCTCCTCTGGGAACTGTTGGGGCAGTCGGGGTCCAGGTGTAGCTGTGCCCTCACCTGTTAACAGTTTCTTTTGTTCCTCAGAGAAACAGCAGCATTCCCAACGGGAAACTGCCCATGGAGAACCCCATGCCCAATTTCACCATTAAGGAGAAAGGTAATACGGGGGGCGAGGGGGCTGGCGGGATGCTTGCCAGCAGGACCCAGAGACACATGCGATGGGGCAGGAGGGGTGCAGAGCGCTATCCTGCCAGAGAGAGAGAGACCCTTCCCCTTGGCAGCCAGGACCCTCCGCGGGGTCCTACTGGTCCCACCTTGGGCTCAGCCACTCGGGTGGGCAATGCCCTGGAGGTGGGCCCTACATCCCCTGTCCCAGTCCCCACTCATGTTTTAGCTACAAGAGGAGTGTCCCCTCTGAGCAGACCCTGTTGTCCAGGGTGCTCCTGCCTCCAGAAGGCCAGGCTGGCTGAGGAGGCAGAGCAGGGGCAGGAGGGCTGGACAGTCACCGTGGCTCCTGGGTAGGAGGGAAACCCTCCTGGCATGGGTTTGCTTTGCCCAGCCCTGTGCTGGCATGGCCATCCGGGCACTGCCTCCCAGCAAGCTGCCCTGATGGGGTGGCGTGATGACCACCCTGGGGGTGCTCTGCGAGCCAGCCAAGGGTGTCAGTCAAGGGCACTACACGGGGTGTCTGTGTGCTTACCCACTTCCCTCATGCTGCCCTCCCTTGCCACCAGATTTGGAACTCTCAGACCCAGAGGAGGCCCCAGACTACGATGCTGAAATGGGTGGGGGGATCGAGTTCCTGGCAAACATCACGCAAGACACCACGGCGACAGACTCCCCCTCAGGTGAGAGGTGGGGCCGGCCCTCCTTGGGCCCCAGACGTGAACATGGTCATTGGTCGTTGATGGGGACTGCAGGACCCGGGAGGCCTAGTGCTGGGTCCACGTGGGGTGTGAGTTGGGGGTGGGGGTCTCTGCTCCAGAGAAGGGAGAGGTCATGTGCCCTGCCTGCTGCGTATGGAGAGACAGAATAGAGTGCAAAACATGGAACCCCAAAGACCTCCCAGGTGACCTTCCAGGTGTCGGCTGCGGGACGAGCTGGTGTCTGACCCCCAGGGCCGCACCCTCCCTCCCTGCTGTCCCAGGCTCACCTGGGAATCTGACCAGCCGCTGCCCTTTCTCCTAGGAATTGACAACCCCGTGTTCTCCCCGGATGAGGACCTGAGCATCCTCTCCAGGGTGCCACCCTGGCTGTCCCCTGGGGAGACGGTGGTGCCCTCCCAGAGGGCCCGTGTGCAGATCCCCTGCTCTCCGGGCAACTTCCGCCGCCTGGCGCCCTTCCGCCTCAGCAACAAGTCCGTGGACTCCTTTCTGCAGGCTGATGGCCCCGAGGAACAGCTCCACACAACCCTCCCTGAGTCCACGCACATGTAACTCCTGACCCCGCCCACCACCTGACACCTGCTCTCTCCTAGCTCCTCTCCCCTAGCCAGCTGCCTCTCTGCCTCTGGACCTGAACTTCTGCAGACTCTCTCCAGCAACTGTTCCTCCTTCTAAGCCTCTTTTCCAGCTGCACGTTTCTTAGGAGACCCGTGTGAGTCTCAGCTTCTCCAGCTGAGATGTCAGGATCCAGAGCCGTTTGAGGATTTCTTTAACCCACGTGCTCAGCCCATGAATCTAAGTCTTGAGCTCAGAGGGAGCTGAGCACAGGGCTGGGTGGGGGCTGCGTGGGTAGGGAACATCTGTTTTTCTCCCCTAAAGGCTCCGGGGCTTTGGGAAAAGTCCATGTGACAGAACTGAGTCCAGGAGAAGAGCATCGGGTCCCTTTCAGCCTCATACAGAGAGGAGCTCGGGGAAAGGGTACAGGGAAGCAGAGGGGCAGGCCACCAGCCAGCCAGCCAGCCCAGCACCTCTCTCAGGAGAGGAGGCCAGAGATGGCAGGGGTTGGGGGGGGGGGTGAGGGGGTAAGACAGGGCTGGGAGGGGAGGGGGCAGGGGGTGAGGCACCTATTCTGCAGGTGCTTCAGGGCCTTCTTGCTGGGGCCCAAGAAGGTGCTGTCCCCCCTTTACCTTCCACAGGGAAGAGGGTTCACCCCTTTGTGCAAGGTTTTGGGCTCATTTCACATTTCCCTTGGGTGTCTGGTGGGCACTTGGGAGGAAACAGGAAGCAAAACTTTCCCCCAGCACAGGAGGGGGCTCTCGGGCAGGATGCTTTCCCACTCATTTCAACAGAAGCAGGACCTCCTTGTCCAGCTGGGGAGAGGCGGTCCATGCCTTCACAGAGGGGTGTTCTAGCAAGTCTGGTGCCCGTGCAGCATTTTCTTTACGCATATGCTGGGCTTTCTCGGGATGTTCTGGGGACTAGAAGTGAGCTCGTGGGAAACACCGCGTGGGCAGGGCCTCGGTCTGGTGCTTCCGCTGCTCCTCTGCCTCTTCCTGGCTTCTGCCTCTGAACTCTATAACCGTCCCCTGTCTCTTCCTTGAACCCTGCTTGTCCTAGAGCAGGGCACTGCGTGTCCCACAGAGGCCATGTGGCCGGGACCATTCCTGGGCAGGGTGGCTGTATGGGGCAGGCATGATACTGAGCACCATGCTGGAGCAGAGGTGCTGGTCAAGGGGCTGCAGAGGCCCGTGCTCGCCGCACGGCCAGGGGATGGCCTCAGAGTGCCCCACGACACACCCCGTAGTGGGGGTGGGGCGCAGGCTGGGTGCGCTGGGGACCCTCCAGGCTGCAAGGCCACCCTGGAAGATTAGAGGGAAGGTCCCACGGCCTGGAGTGTTCCTATAATTCCCTACCTGCAGAGGGGCGGTGGCAGCCTCCAGAGGTGGGGGCGCCAGCGGTCAACTTAGAAGGTTGGCTATGCCCCCTGCCCGCAGGCATGCTCCGGGTTCTGGTCAACCCGGGGAGTCTTGACTTCGTGCAGTTTGTGCTGAAGGCCTGGCAGTCGGGCACTGGGCCGGGAACCTGACGAGCGCCCCCTCCCGGGCTCCCCCGCCCCCCCCAGGGCCCCCGCTAGGTGCCCTCTGCGCTCACGCCGTCTTCTCCCGCAGGTGACACGGGCTCCGACGTGCCGCTGACCGGACGCTCGTCCCCTCCCGCCGCCGAGAAGCCCCCGCTCCCCGCGCGCTCCCCGCGCCCGCGCGCCCTGAGCCCGGCCCCGCCCGCCGAGGGCCCGCCCACCGAGGCCTCGCCCGCCGAGGCCCCGCCCACTGCACCGCCCGACCGCGAGCCGGGCGCCGGGCCCGAGCGCCGCGGGCTCCCGGGTGCGCATGCGCGGTCGGCGGCGGCGCGCCGCGTGCACAGCCGGCGCTCTTTCCAGCGACCCCGCGCGCGCCGCCGCCCCGCGCTGTTCAAGCTCGCGTCCCTGCCGCCCTCGTGCCACGCGCCGCCGCACGCGCTGGAGCAGGAGGAGACGCCGCTGTGACGGCCTGGCCCCGGGGTCGGTGCAGGCCTCGCGCAGCCGGCCGGACTCGCAGGTTTAGGATCCGTCCCAGGGGCCTGACTCCTGGAATTTCTTGGAGCCCCTGCGGACAGGCCACTGCGGGCTCGGAAGTGGACCGTGGCAGAGCCTCTTCCAGCTGCCGGGCCGTGGGTCCTTCCGGACACGTGCCCAGGTTTGGAACCCGGCCGGTACTTGCACCGTCACCCCTGACTTCGTGTCCCCAGAAGTGGGCTCTGTGTTCGAGTTCTCGCCACGCATGTCCGCTCTCTCATCCTCACTGCCAGGGACACAGACGGGATGCCAGCCCGTGGTCCCAGGCCCAGGCAGGGCTCTCACCCCCAGGAGGCAGGAGCGCTGATTCCAGGAGCAATGTGTAGGCCGAGGGGTTGGCCCCGTGTGATGTCTTAACGGACACTTACCTGTCACCTTAGGGACTGTAGGTACAATTGCAGAAACATCTGTTTGTTTATCCTTTTTGTGTTGTGACTTGCAGAGCCCAGCACTGGTCTGGCTCTGGCCCAGGCGTCAATGTGGCAGCCTCTGGGTTCCAGGTGTCCCCCACCCCCAAACACCTGGTCTCTGGCCTTTGCTGTCCCACCTGACACTGAGAGATGGCCCGGGCTGTGTCAGAGGTTGCACTGGCCATCTGGGCAGGTCTACACGGCTCCAACTGAGTAGAGTGGGCCTTCACTTGGCAAGCAGGTTAATGGGGCCAGGGCGGGGCGGGGGGAGCTGCTGTTTCATGGAGAGCCAAGGGACTTGGAGCAGGGCTCAGACCTCACAGGACCTCTGGGCCTGAGAATGTAGCACAGAACCCTCCTCACCCCCTCCAGGGTCTCAGGAACATGGCCTTGGACAGAGCTGCACCTTTTGCCCCCCATTCTCTGGAGGGAGACCACTGTCTGGCTGTCCTGGGTGGTGAGGAGGCTGCCACAGTGATCCAGGGAAGAGGCCCTCATCTGCCCTGGCCTGTTCCTCAGACAGGGTTTTCTGTGGGAAAGAGGTGGTAAAGATCAGAGGGATGTGGGCCTTAGGACGTACACTCCCAGAAGCTTTTCTGAAGAGGCCCAGCTCAGCTCTGCTCAGGAAAGGAAACTGATTGTGCTGGGCTGTGACCGAGTTCTGATGGTGCAACTTCTCACAGCCATCACTGGCAAGGCCTGATAGCACTTTGTAGTGTTTTAATAGCGTTGAGCCCCTGGTGGGAAGAGTCTGTGCAATCTGCTGTTCACACCTTTGCTGTTGAGAAAAACAAGGAATAGTCACTGTGATATCTGCTCAGCTCTTGACCCTGATAGCAGCAGACCTGCCCGTTACCGAAATCACACGTACAGGGGTGGTGTTTGGTTTGCCGTAGTTGTTCTCCACGCCATGCCACCATTTTGACCAACTCTGTGAGCACAGAATCCAGCCATTATCTGTGCAACAAAACCTGCCGGTTAGCGAGCCCAACAGAGGCTCCCAGGCCAGCCTGGCCGCTGAGCTGCAGCAAGCGCATGTCCAGGAGGGCCCGCGCCCTGCCCACTCCCTGTGGGGTTCGTCCGCATCAGGCTCCCCAGGGCCCGCAGCCCAGCTGGTCCGGCATCTCCAGCTGCCTTAACAACTCACCTGGACCGCTGGACCCGGATCCGATTCCCAGCTGCGGAGCTAGAGGCTGAGTCGGGGAAAGCGGCTCAGGGGCACCTCCGTCAACCCCAGAAATAGCAAACCGGCGGGTGATGCCTCTGTTTGACAGCTGTCTCATGGCTCAGTTCTTGGCTGGTGTTTTCTGTAGCGGACAAGCAGTTGGCGGAATGGCCCAGGGCCAAGTACAGCCCTAACGGAACTGAAGTTCCAGGTGGGAAAGCCCCCTGGCAGAACCCCACATTGCAGTGCTCACGAGAGAACTCTGGTGTTTCCTCTGCGGACAGTCTTACACACCCTAGCGCTGTGGATACATTTCATAAATGAGAATCCTAGCTCTTCTTGTCGTTGCAAAACAGAATGTAAACAAAGTCTTATGAATGTATTTCCTTAGGAAAACTGCTGTAAAATTTTTTATTATAAAAGAATCCCTATTTATTTAATACTGAATTTTGGCCTACTTTATGGTAGACTGTAAAGAACACAAATGTAGGAGTTGCTAGTTCTCACTTGTGTATTTTCTGGAAAATAATTTTGTTACAGTGCTTCTCTACTGTGTACCAGTGATCTTCTGTCGTGAAAGGAGATTTAAAGAATCTCACTGAGACCCGAAATGTGTGTTGTTAGGAGTGGTGAAAATTGTGTATGTTAATTTTGTGAATGTAATCTTAAGTCAAATTTTGTGTAACCCTGATCACAGAACAACGTGCCTTACAGCGCTCCCTGGATGTGCTGGGCAGGGGCTCCGTCACAGACCCTGTCACGCCTGCACGATCAAGTCTATTAAAAATGTTTTGAGGCACTTTGGGTGGAAAATTTATAAGTGAGAAATCGTATCGAGAATTTAAGGGGCAGTTTGCTGCAGGCAGACATTGCTCTGGCACTAAACATCAGTGCATGCACACGCGTGTGTGCATGCGTGCGTCAGAGGCAGCCCCTTCTGGCTGGTGCAAGGAGGTCGTTGGGACGTGACCGCGGGCACCCCCGAGCCCTGAGACCTGGTTCTTCCCAGGCATAGACAGGTGGGCACCATCACCCGCTCACCTACTCAGACTCATCACTGCAAACAGGGGCAGACGCCCAGAAAGGGCAGATCAGCGCCCACCCAGCCTCCAGTGGAAGGAGGAAACACCTGAGACACCGGGGGTGGGAGGGTGGGCCCAGGGCTGCAAAGAGGTGGGCGGGGACATCAGGGTCCAGAGCCTGAGTGGGCGAGGATGGTCTCTGAAGGCCAAGATGAGGCTGATGGGGGTGGTAGAAGTGCACCTGCCCCTTCAATGTCCAGGTGGATCCTGCCCCCTCTTGTGTGACACATCTTTTTTTTTTAGAAAGAGAGGGCACAAGCATGTGGTGGGGGGGGGGCAGAGGGAGAGAGAGAATTCTAAGCAGAGTCCCTGCTGAGCGCAGAGCCAGGACTCAACCCCAGGACCCTGAGATCATGACCTGAGCTGAAACCAAGAGTCCGATGCTCAGCGGACAGAGCCGCTCAGGCGCCCCACAGACACATCTTTTAGTAGCTAAAATATCCCTAGCAGAGGCGTGCCACAGACAGGAGGGAGGGCGGAGCAGCCAGGAGCCCCCATGTGGCCCACCTTCCCTGGAAGACTTCCTCTGGACACAAATTAGTGTCCATGCCTACTAGCTCCGTGGTTTGGGGTCACAGCAGTTTAGACTGTACACTGGCAGAGCGCCTACACCAGTTAAACAAATGTGGTCAGGAGCCCCTTTCCCGCCAGGCTCTGGAAACCCTATGACTAAAACTTGAGAGCAACTTCCTGCCTTGGAAGATGCTCTTTCCACTGAACGGCAAGTGTTGTCATGAAGAACCACCCCAGGACTGAGTGAGTCTGCAGTGGTCCAGCATGACCTGTTTCTGGTACGGGCTGCAGGCTGCCGGTCCTGGTAAACCCATTTTCCCCAATGGGCACTTGGCACCAAGTGACCTGGAGACGACCCTCCCCTGGGTGTCACCGAGCCACCAGGACGTGGTCCTCTGCTGTGCCCCCACCCCCACCACATCCTGGCCAATGTGCTGCCTTCGAAATCACATGTCCCTGTTACACGGAACATGCTGACATCGGGCACTCACGAGGCAGCCAGCGCTTCAGCCGCGTTACCGCAGGCATCTCCGAAGCAAGTGTGACCAATGGCCAAGGGCACAGGGGCGACCATCACACAATCAGAGCAAGAACCGCCAAGGACGACGTGCGCCACTTGGGTCTTTTGTCATTATTTGAATATTCACCTTGGATATTTGTTCTTGAAGTAACGTGGAGTGAAAATTCTCCCAGTCACTGGAAAAATAAATGTATTTTTATAAGGGACAACAGACTCAATATCATTAGTTCAAAAAACATTTGGCACTTACTACATGCTAGACATTAAAACACATCATACTTAATATGTATATGAAAAGACAGGACTTTAGCTCCCTATTTATAGAGAAGTTATCCCTCTTCCAAGCCAGGAACATTCCCTAAGAACTGCATCTAGTTTCTTGTCACTTAATTCCATTTAGGTTTTGATTCTTTGAAGAAAAAGTCCTTTGCAAGAATTGTTTACACAGCTGGATGTGGCCACAGAGGAAACAAAGCCTCATCAGACTTGAGCTCAGGTGATCAGAGCAGCCCACGCTGCACTCACTCGGGGCCCGCAGTGGGGAGGAGCACAGGGCACACCCACCACGGGGGCCAGTGGCACAGTGGGGAAGGGGCCGCACCTCCCCTCTCCCACCTAAACCAGCCAGTCCCCGGGGTTCCCTGAAGCAGGGACGGGGGAACAGGGCCACTCTCCATTCCTCATTTTAGCTGGCACTGCACGGTGAACCAGAACACAGGTGCATGAGAACTCCCTCACTACTGCACTGTGGGGAAGGGTCAGGACCCACACCCAGCCCCCCGTTTATGCAGGTGCAGCCTCGGAGTTAATTTACTACGAGATCCAGGACTCGTGCAACACGAGGCCACCACGAAGCAGCTGCTATACGAGAGGGGTCTAAGGGATCCCATATCCGCAATAAGCAGATCCTGAAATGTGCACCAGATAAATGTGCACGACATCGCACAACATCCCTCACCCGCCAGATCTGCTCCCGGGGGAGGGTGTGGAGTGGCACGCCAGAGGGACACCTGCCTGGCCTCAGTGGGGTTGCGGGGAGGACGTTAAAGAGCCTGTGGCACAAGTCAAGGGGCACGCAGCATGAGGGGTCGATGCAGAGCTGCAGGACCCAGGCCCCCACTCCAGGCTGAGGCGCACCTCCGGGTTACACATCGGACGACCTGAGAGCAGCCTCCAGGCACTGGACACACACTACATCATCCCTAGTAAGAAACCCTTCAATTCGGGCAGTCTGCATTTCCCTGCAGGAGGTTAGACTCTTTATTGAGCAGCAGAGTTTTGGAAGTGTTTACACTGTGCAGAAACGAGGGGAGACCCAGGGGTTAAGGGGGATGGGCACATGAGGCCCTTCACGCCAGAGCCTGCCTCATAAAGGACATTACAAACTAGGAGAAAGCCGGACGGACCATGGCTGCAGAGTGCTTGCTCTTCGAGAAGCCGTGAGCGTGGCCCCGGGAGAGGCAGGCACGTGGTCCTGGGTGTCTCATGTTACTCTGGCTGCCACACATTTCCAAGGCTGGGGTGATGAGCACAGCATCGCAACAAGACTGGGGCCCAAGAGGCTACTTGAGGAGCTTTGCCACATTCAGACTGGGAACCACGATCTCCTTGAAGATGGGCACATAGTTGGGGTTTGCCTGCGTTGGGCCCTGCTCCAGCGTCTCGATGATGGTCTGCTTCATGTCCCGGCTGGTATCCCCTCGCATGGCCAGGAGCGCGCCAATGTGCTCATCCCTGCAGGCGGTAGGGAACACCAGGGAGTGTCAGGGGCTGCAGCTACAGCTGCTCACCCCCCACGCCTGACTCAGACTCCCCCCCAGTGCTCCCCTGGCCTGGCTCGGCCAACACTGAGGCCCCAGAGCAGGGTCAACAGCTGTAGATGAGAGGCGCATCCCCCTTGTCATGACAGGAGAGAAAACGGAGTTCTCCACTCACCGTGGCCTTTTCTTCAACCTATAATCACAAAGTTTTTTAAACTCTGCTCTCCTAAATCTTTAACAGACTGCCTAACTAGAGTGAGAGGACCCTGGAGAGACCAGGACCACCAGTTCCTCCTGCTTCAAGCAAACCCACAGCATCGGCAAAAAGAGAAGACGCTGGCTGACGCAGGATGGTGGCGGGGGTGCCTCGGTTGCGAGTGACAGGTACATGGTACATGTGCTCCCTTCCCTGAATCCATGAGCACAAGATGAGCTTCCTGAAACCACTCTGCTCTGCCACCTCCCCCCCCCTCAATGCACAGAGCATGGTGACGCCCCACCCGCACTCAGGCCACCTGCTCCCCACCTGTGTTCTGACACCTGGGAGATGCGTGAACCAAGGCTGGGGTCCCACGGGCCCCAGGTCCAACAGCAGGGCTAGGGGACACAGAGGGACATGATGCGTCCATTACTGTTCTCTGCAGCCCACTCTGCTCCTGGCTATCATCCACACAGCCTGTCTTCCCAGGAGCCGAGACCCCCAACAGTGCACATGCCCCATGGTCAGGCTCCACCCCATCAGTGACCCTAGGAACGAGCTTACTCCTCTGTTCCATGATTTC
Source organism: Ursus maritimus (assembly GCF_017311325.1). Taxonomy (NCBI): domain Eukaryota; kingdom Metazoa; phylum Chordata; class Mammalia; order Carnivora; family Ursidae; genus Ursus; species Ursus maritimus. Next base: position 63,205,620 of record NW_024423897.1, read on the forward strand.
CAGCTGAAAGAGAGGGCACGTGGCCCTTACCTGATGTCTGGGTATTTGCTGACCAGAGTGGAGACTTCCAGGTAGAGCAGGGACGGGTCAGTCAGCTTAATAACTTCGGCAATGGCCACAATGGTGTCGCAGTGCCCGTCTGCATCCTCGCCAAACCCCTGGAAGACAGTGTGCATGCAGCTGCCAAGCCCTGTGAGGGGACACCCACAGTGGAGCTGTCCTGTGCACCCTCAGCAGGGACGCTGTGGGCAGGGGGTGGGCAGCCCACAGGGGCGAGACCAGTCTGGCTACTGCCACACCCACGGGGCTAGGAGTAATGCCCGGAAGCTACCTCCAGCCACAAGGTCCAACAGACATTCCTGTGCACACAAGGAGGACCGATTGGTCACTTGGTCCTTGATGGGACTGGCCGTGATCAGCTGGCCTAAACAGCGCTGGGGGGGAAACAGAGCCAAGACAGCACTCACGGAGGCCAGCTTCCGGAACAGGAGACGGAGCTGCGCGGCCTCCCGGACCATCCTCTCTGCGCCCTCCTTGCGCTCCTCTGCACTGCGGAAGGAGATGCGCTTCTGCATGACGGCCCGCAGGTACTCCAGCACCACTCGCCGCTGAGCCTCTGCAGTCATCCTCTGCCGGCAAACACAGGGTCAGCAAGGCAGAGGCTCCCGCTGAGACGCCCAGCCCTGCTCCCGCTGTGGCAGCCCCCTGCTGAGACCCTCCAGGCTCCCCACTGAAGTCCCCCCCGCGCCCTGCACCGCACCCCAGGCACCTGCTGAGACCCAGGCTGGCCAGGCAGCTGTGCACGGCACACGCCCTCCCACCTGTCAACAGATGGCAGAACCTGAAGGAGTGCACGTGCGGGGTTTCTTTCAAGTAAGTGCTGAAAGGAAACTCGTGCCCAATCGCATCAGATGAACCCCCCAGACAAGCCCCCACAGGGAGGGCTGCACCCAGGCACGGGCTCCTCAGGCACCAACTACTGAATCAACATGCCATATGTTTAAAGAAATTAACACTGGAACCAAAACTGTGCAAGCAACAGACCAGACAGCAGCACACGGACTTCCGACCAGCCAGAGGCTTCGGACAGGACAGTTGGGGTTCCAATCACCAGGTCTCCCTATAGATATCAGTCTTATTGGCAGAGCCACAACAATTTCCTTTAAAATGAGGACTTAGACAAGGGTTACACTGGGTCCCAGTCACCACAGCGGGACAAGAAGATATGAAAGGTGTGAGGACCAGAAATGAAAACGGTGTCACTGTTCACACGACACAACCGTCTACACAGAGATCTAAAAGGGTCCTGAGACAAATCCCAGAAACAAACAGAAAGTTTTACAAAATGTCTGGACATGAGGTCAGTATGTTAAAACCACTGCCTATAAGCCAGGAAAAAACATCTGGAAAGCCTGACTTGTAAAAGGGTCACTGGTTACATCAACAACAGCCGACACTACCTAAGGCCCTGAGAATCCGTGAGCAGAGGCCCAGGTCCTGCAGGAGGAAACAGGCTACTCCAGGGAAGCCCCAGAGGACATGCATGCGGCTGAGGCACACAGGGGCTCCGTGCGTCTGTGGCAGGGCTCCTGGGTCCTCCAGGGCTCAGCTACACAGAGAAGAACCCTGGGGCCTCTGCTGTAGTAGGGAAAGGCCAGCAGCCTGCCTGTGCCCTGGACAGGGATCCTGGAGCGGGAACTGCCGCCTATCCCTGGTCCACAGCCGCTGCCCCCACCCTCCCTTCTAGGGGTTTCCGGGGCCGCTGAGGAGGTCCCTATCATGAGCGCGGCCTGTGTCTGCGGCCGTGTGTCAAAGAGGGTTTGGTGGGGTGTCAGGAGGCATAAGGTTAAATGAACAGAAGCACCATCGCCCCCACCTAGCTTCTCTCTAGACACGGATGCCTCCTGCCTGCCTTGGGTTAATAAAACCACCTGTGAACGTCCACTCACAGAAGAACCAATTGGACACTGAGCTCCACAAAAGATGCCAGGTGGGCTCCAGCTTGCAGGTGAGCTCCCACCATGTCACTGTGTCTACACTCTTACCTTTTTATACGGCTTTTTAATTTTGGCAAAATCATTGAAATAGTCCTCCACGGTAACACAAATAATGTCCACAGCATTGGATCCTAACAGCCACTTCCTTGTCATCAGCTCACTGAGATGTTGCTGAAAAGAACACAGAAAACATCACCTGGACACTGTCCCCGAGTCACGTGTATCAGGAGGAAGGTGCTGCCGAGCTTCGGTGACATTCTGTGAGAGCAATACACACGGAAAGACTCCCCTGGCACGGAATCCACAAACACGTACGGTCACTACGTGAGACATTCGTTACACACAACTTCGGTGATGAGCTGGCGTTCACTGTGGAGATCTGTCCGTTCACACACTGCCTTTGCTGTTTGGGTATATTACATGGATATTCTGCATTCAGCCAATCCTGATGGACATTTAAAACTGTTCGCATTTCGCAATTAAAAAGAACAGCGTGATGAACCTGTGCGCATTTCTGCAGGTGAAACCCCAAAAGAAGAACTGCTCAGCCAACAAGTGTGCAAATTAAAACCCCGGAAACTTCCCACACGGCCCTCCAAAACCACAGCTCCGGGTCTACAGAGAACACACGAGAGCATCCCCCTTCCCGCACCTCCAACACCACCTGCCAAACTGCGAAGCAACAGAGAATGCTCGGTTCCAGTTTGCCTATCTCTGAACATCAGGAAGACAGGGTACTTTGTTCTCATTTAGGACACTGGAGATCCCTTTTCTGTGAAAGGGCTTACTTGTGTCCTTTATCTACTTTTCTGTTATAGTTCTTTAATTTTGAAATAATTTCAAATGCATCCATTTCATCTGTTTTCTAAACCATTTTCGAGAAAGTTACAGACATCACAAAATGATCTCACCAATCATCCCAGAAGCTCCTCTCCAGCTACTTCCTTCCCAGCAGGACCCAAGATGATCTGGTTTTATTTTTAAAATATATTCTGGTTTCTGCCCATACAGCTATATAATGCTAAACCATCTTTGTATTTTTGAAATAAACCCTCCTTGTTCTTAGTGTACTGTGCCTTTGATATGATGCTAAATGCGTTTTGTTAATGACTTTGTTCTGTATTTTTATTCAAAGCTGAGACCGGTCCCCATGATATGTGTGCACACGTGCATGAGTTCTCAATTTGGTTCTGGTATCGAGAATTTGCTAATGAACAGTCCGTCTTCCTTCTACATACTTGTTTCCATTTTGTAATCCACCGAGCAGATTAGTTTCCTTAATATTTCATGGGAGTCTGTTCAACTGTACATCAGAAGGACCTCCAGTCTGGGCCTGTGTCACACAAGGCATACATCACAGAAAAGCAAAGGCCCTTTCACAGTGAGAGAAGTGAACTGGAGTGTCAGCTCCACTCGGGTATGCGGTCACAGGGTGTATGTTCCAGACGCACAATGGATGGAAACACTATTTTCAGCCTGGAAATAAAGTAGTAAAGCACCGGCTCCCACCTCCAGGTCCAGGAAGACCTCCTCCAGCAGGCTGCTGCAGCCCTCCCTTGCAATGGCGTCCAGAATCCCATCCATGCTCGGCTGGTTCAGAGACACGCCTTCTTCTACTTCATTTTTCAAATACTTCCTTTTTAAACTGACTATGGATTCTCTGTAAGGGAACAGTTAAGGCTCGATGAACGGCTGAGCGCCCTCACCTTCTGCTCGTCGGCTCCCGGTCGCCCCGCGCACCGCGGTCACCTACTTAAAGGTCTGGCAGTTGTTGACGACGGCGATCATGTACTGGACGTAGCAGTGCGGGCGCTGCCGGTCCCGCAGGTGCTCTTCCTTGTACGACTGAGCTTCCTCCTTGTATCTGAGAACACAGCCCCCAGCAAACCATCAGGAAGGGGGAGCCCGGGGGTGTGCCAAGCACCACAACGAAATCACACCCGATAAATATATTTGGCATCGTTAACATCCGACCAGGTAAGTCTTTACAAATAAAATAAATTTTTGGATAATCTATACTAATGAAAAATCAGGGAAGCTAATCGTTTTAAATGGATTATTGAAAATAAATTTTATATCAGGCTTTGAAACGTGATTCAGTATTCTGAGTATACAAATATTTTGAAATATTTGTGAGTGGAAAATTATTATTTTATCTGACACAGAATCTGCCTAGAAAGTCATACAATAGTGTTGGAAACATTATCAAATATTAGATAAAATGTCACTTTCTGAAACTTTCCCTGAAGAAATCAAATTAAGAAATTACTCAAAAATAAATAACTTATTCACTTGAGGTCAAGCAAACAAGTAACTGAGATCACGACATATTTTACTTTTGAATTCATTACAGAGACTCACGCACAACAGCAGAACACAACACACTGTACGTATGTGTAAAAGACCTGAAGAAAGGAGCAAAGTTGGCAATTAAAGGGAAATATTTGTGCATTTACCCCCCTTTCTGTCCAACGTGTGGTTCAGGTAATCAAACTGCTGAGGCTGACGAGGAAAATCTCCTTTCCGCTAACAAAATGACTGAGGCCACAACCCCCAGGGGCATGTCTGGCGGGATGCTCGGCTGCCCGGGCGGAGCAGAGGGACACACGTCTCGTGATGTGCGGCAGTGAGGACCACACACACACACGGCCTGTGCGGCTTCTTGCACAACAGTCAGACGGCGAAGAGGAATCTCACAAGCCTTCAGGGCCAACATGTGGCTCACGGGGAAGGCAGCCAGTCGGGGCCACACAAGAAGGTGCCAGGCACTATGACAAATCTGCATGTGTCCACAGGCCAGTGGCTCAAAGAGGGGCAAGGCCACGCTACTGCACCTGAGACCCAGGAGCCCAGACCTGCTCCTGGCCCGGTCTCACACACAACTAGAGCAGGCACGTCTGAAGCCAAATGCAAACCTGGTGTCAGAAGGCCCTGCAGCCAGAGTAAGGACATAGGGGATGAAATGCCAGGATGTCTGGGATCTGCTTTAAATTACTGGGGGTGGGTACAGATGGGCGAGGGGGGCCTTAAGGGACAGCTTTTGAAGGTGGACGATGGGTCAAGTTTTTTTACACCACTCTTTCTGCTTCTCTATAGGTTTGCAAATCTTCACCAACAAGTCAAAGGGAGGGAGGAGTCCTGGAGACACATTCCCCAGCCCCGTCGGAGGGCCGACTCCCAGTGATGGGAACGGGGAGCCGCCACCTGATGGACTCCCTCCCAGGCCCTGGGCAGTGGGGACAAGAGAAAGGAAGTGTCTGGAAGAGAATCTAACTCTGGCCCAGCAGGCCCATCTGGGCTCTCAGGAAAACAGTGTAACCCATTCCAAAGGCTTGTTTCAAAGTAACGAAGGTCACGACAGCAAATCCAGGCTTACAGTATTTTTTACTCTCAGGCATATTAGGGTCAAAATTTTGCTTTTAAGTTTTAAAAACATACATTTTCTAAACGAGCACACTGGCAAAAATACATACCTACTCAGGAAAGAGTTCATTTGCTGAAGACACAAAACGAGCACCTTTGTTTTCAAATCTTCACTTATCTGAGCAGCAACCTGAAGATTCTGTTCAAACATCTAAAAATTGGAGAATTTATGAATTCTACTATAAACTTACAGGGTGCAAGTTTCCCATATGTAAAACCCCTATCTGCCAGCTGACAGTTACAGTCAGAATTCATAAAGAAAGAAGGAAACCACTCAAAAAATAACAAGTGAGTTAAATGAACAGCCTTCTCACCAGATGAAAAAACCACCCAAGTGAATCTCCTCCAAATTACCTGTAACAAGCTGGTCTCCGCAGAGAGGGAAACGTGTACTGTCACTGAGCTGACAGGGAGACGGGGGCTCGGGGAGGGCAGGTGCGGCTGGGGTTGCATGGGTGCCAGGGGCTGGGCTGTAATCTGTGACGTGGATTCCTTACGAAGGATTGGGAGCTGAGGGAAGCTACACGTGGCGAGGCGGAGAAGGGCCCGAAGGCCGACCTCACCCCAGGCACGTGGCACGTGCAGTCTGTCATGACACCGGTTTCCAAAATAAAGGGGAGGGTGAGGACCCCTCTGCTACTCAAGGTGTCACCCAGAGACAAATGCCCACGGCGCTCACTTGCACCTGGCTGGCGTCCAAGCACAGGCCAGTGACATGATTCCACACAAGAATGAGACATGACTCAGCCCTCCTCCTGCCAGAAACCTTCCTCCAAGAAGAAAAGCCAACGGACCAGAAGAAAAGGACAGTAAGGAAACCAGAGGACACCAGCAGATGCCGGGCATCAAAAAGTAAAGGAACCATAAAGAGGCACAATTATGGTTAAAATAGAAAGGACTCTTCCCCAAATCCATCAGGTTATACTCAATCAGGTGGTATTTTAGAAGACAAATCTCAGCCATTTCCAACATCAGAAAACATCAAACAAGCAAACTCAAATCTGAGCGTCACATGCAAATAACATGTGATTCGGTTCTAGTTCAAATTCAAACACTTTAGGAAAACTAGAGTAACTCTGGGCAAGACTGCTTGGACAGGCGACCCTCTGTGTCTTCTGCTCCAGACAGAGAGGGGCTGAGGCACCAGGAAGGGCTCCTTCTGTCTTTACAAAGGGAGGCACTCTATGTTCATTTGTATAACCCTCGGACCCCAGGAGCGATCCGGCAATGAGCCTCAGAAGCACACGATGGTACCTGGAAGACAATGGCAGGGAGTGTCGTCTGGTAGTACCCATCCTGGTCGGCTTCGGGCTCTGTCTCTTTTATCCAGTCTTTCTTGTCTGTTTCTAGTGCTTTCCGCAGCCAGGCAATGATGTTTGACTAAAGAAGTTTGGCATTACAGAAAAAGGAAGAACAGAACATGCCACGCTGAGCAATGCACACGGCGTCTCCTCAGCAGTGCAGCAGCAGAAACCAAATTCAGGGCCCTGGGAGCCGCTATTCCCAAACAAGGGGTTGCCGGAGAAGCCATCCCACAAGCTGCCTCCACGGCAGGTGCTGCCTCCGCCGACCAACTTTCGGACGAGCACTGCACTACAGGAGGGGCCAGGCCGGTCAGCCGTACACGGAAGCATGGGGCAGACGTGCTCCCAGCAGGCTTGTCCACGGAAGACCAGACAGCAGCACCATCACCTCGGGAACACAGACCCCTCCCTGCTTCCCACTGTGGGGCTCAGCATCTCAGGCAGAATGCTGTCTGCTACTCGGGCTCCCCTTGTCCAAGGAAGCAGACCCTGACCTCCTCCTGTTACTCGCACACCACCTGGGGGTTACGGGAGGGAGGGGTGTGGGCACTTGGTCCCCAACTGCCACCCTCCCACTCCTGGGCTCAGCTCTAGGAGGCTGGCAGGCACCACTGCCCATCAGGCTACCGGGGGCTGGACAGGCTCACTACTCCAGCCAGAGGAGGTTTCTATACCTGCAGGACACGCGCTTCAATCTCCAGATCCAGGCAGAGAGTGAGCCGCCCCATCTAACTGGCCAACACACATTTCAAGATCCAATTTCCCAGAAACAGAGCCCACACATCCTTAGGAAGTGAACATCAAAACAGGTTTTTCCCCCGTCTTGTTTTGCCCACTGGCCTCGGTTAAGGCATGACTTAAGAGAGCCAACACAGCCTGGTTCGGGACCATGCAGCACTCTACTCACAGTGAGAGTTGACATGTATGTGTCAAGCAGCTCAGAGACCACGTCTGGAGAAAGCAAAGGCTCCAGGATGCTGACATCCACTTCTGGGGCCAGTTCTATGTTCCCCATCATCTCTGCACTATGGCAAAACCAGGTATGAGAAAGAATAATTACTAGGGAGACAGAAAGCACTCAGCTAAGTGTTGCTATTTCTTCTGACACACAAATGTCCAACCAGATGTGTTGGTCTATCCTCAGCACCTCCCCCTGGGGAAGGCCAGGGCCTGGCAAACCAGAGGTGCTGAGCAGACCAGTCCTATCAAACAAGGGAATGACGAACAAGGACAGTAACTCAGAAACATAAGTGCGGAAGTTAACGTTGCTGATCCCTGCACTTCATAGCAAAACATGAGTCAGCAAAGTATCAATGCATTCAGACAACTGTGCTTAAGAGAGCAGGGATATGGACAGAATTTCAGAAAAAAGTTTCCATAAAAAACAGTTAATATCTTTGTGTGGCTAGGTCCTTAAAAGTCCAAGATTTGAATGTTCAGCAAAATCACACGACTGTTGCCATATTTCCTAAATACGTATTTATGAAGAAAACAATGAGTACTATCAGCTAATCTACTATCTATAAGAAATACAAGGTCTTCCTGAGTGAAAAGGCACTTCATAAAATTCTGCAAGTATTAAAAGACTATTCACTCAACCTAATTTTCACCCAAGAACCTTTATTCAGTGTGAAATGTTTCCTGTATGAAAGCCGCTCAATTTTTCAAACGAGAAAGTCCAAATGCTAGAAGGTGATGGCCAGGGGCGCCTGGGTGGCACAGTGGTTAAGCATCTGCCTTCAGCTCAGGGCGTGATCCCGGCGTTCTGGGATCGAGCCCCACATCAGGCTCCTCCGCTATGAGCCTGCTTCTTCCTCTCCCACTCTCCCTGCTTGTGTTTCCTCTCTCACTGGCTGTCTCTACCTCTGTCAAATAAATAAATAAAATCTTTAAAAAAAAAAAAAGGTGATAGCCAGTATGCAGGTGTCCACACACAGAAAAACACACAAAACCAAGACACGAAACTGTGCACACCAACAAATGCACACCCAGTTTGGTGGCTGGAGCAGGCACGAGGGCCCAGGGCCCAGATTCTACTCCTGCTCTCCACTTGCTGGCCACGTAAATGCTGGAAACATGGCTCTCTGTGCCTCAGTTTCCTCACGCACAAAATGAAGATGATCCTAACAGTGCTGTCCTCATGGGGCAACGTGAAATCGAGGCCGGTACAGAGAGGGCCACAGGATGGGGAAATGGTGATCACTCCGGACTCGTGCGCTGGGTGAGGGCAGTGCCCGGGAGGCAGGACCCAGGTGTGGCACAGTGAAGCTGCAGATGTGCCAGACAGAGTGACCATCATCATCACGGGTGAGAGACAGTTTCTCCTATTTTTTTATATTAAGATGTACGTATTCTCTACTGTAACCAGTTATTAAAATACAAATAAAACATCCAAAACCTGATTGCTAAAGAGGTTTAACGAATTTCCGCACACGAGCAGCAAGAGAGGCTAAAAATAATTCCAGAACAGTAGTTTATACTGTTCTCTGTTCATGAAACCCTGCAAAATCAAAATGCACCTTCTCAGCTAGCTAATCTTAAAGAATGTCAGAATAACCCACCATTGCCTCAATTTTCAAACCCTATGTCAAACGCATACAAGCAGAAAATGGCTCACTTCCCTTTTGTGAAGTGACAAAACCTCAAGGCGGAAATGTAAAAAGATTTTTCCAGGATACTGGTGAGTAGAAACCAAGCGGGGGGGGGGGGGGGGCACTGGAAGCCAGGAGCAGTGTGTCCGTGTGTCCTCCCCCGTCCACCGGGGTGAAACCACACCCTCAGGGAGCCGCCGCAAGGAGGAAGCGGGGTGCACGGTGGGCACTCAGTACCACAGAAGCGCCCAATGCTGAACTGCTCAACAGAACTGGAAGTCAGGGGCAGAAACACCACCCAAACACAAGAGCATTCACACAGCCAGAGGCTGGGCCCTGACCTCAAGGTTAAGCCCCCAGATGGACCAGAGGGGAGACTTTCACCAGCAGGAAAACAAAGTCTGAGGGTGCTGAGCACATGCTAGAGCAAAACAACTCAACTCCATGTGAAAGAAAATACAAGAGCGGCTTGGGAGTTACCTCGTGTAGGTGTTTAAGACCCACGTCAACAGGCTCACGATCTCATTGGCTTCCAGGTCTTCGGACGCAAGCTCCTGCATCCGCGTGCTCAGGGCCTGGTGGTACATGTTCAGAAGGTTTCTGAAGATCTCATAATGGGGAGGGAAACACTGAACCATCAGGTTTTTGGCAACGATGAGGTCATCTAGGACGTACTTCCTTATGATTTCCAGGTGGCGGACGAGCCACATCTTGTCGGACTCCCTGGTGTCTGCCTGCGTGCCCTCAATTCTAGTAGTCACAGTTCTGTCCAAGATGGTGAACATTTTCTCCTTCCAATTCTTGGGCCTCCCAGGAGGAACAAAACTAGTTTGTTTTTTTCGGTCAAGGATACGCCTATCGATTTTTTCTTCCCTTTCGATAATTCTAACAACTGAGACCAGCAAGGTGGGGTCACGGCGAACAGTGACCAGTGACCTCTGCAGCACCATCCACAGCTGCTTGGCCAGCTCGTCTGAGAGCCCCTGCGTGCTTCCAAAGTAGCTGTGGATGAGGGTCATGTCACGAGTGTTTCCACTGTCCATGCGGTACTGCTCATACATCAGCCCATCCCGGGAGCACTCCAGGTCCATCAGCTTCCGGTGAGCCTGAAGGAGCGCCCCTTGTTCTATGAGGTCCTGGGTCTCCCTCACAATTTCGGGCACTAGGAAAAAGGCACAAGATGGCACAGTGAAAAATCACACAAAAGGCTGTGTAGGACCCTGGGAAGATGGCCAAGGAGGGAGCACCAGGAACCTATCTCTGCACCCAGACAACAATTGCACTGGCAGAATCTGTCTGAGTGACTATTTTGGAACTGTGGAGTCTGCAGAAGGCTGGCAACTTCCAGGAGATGGCTTGGCAGTAAACAGTGGTTAACTTTGGTCAATTTCAGCTCTTACCACAGGAGCACCTTCCCAGCACCAGCCCCAGCCCAGCCTGCCACGCATTCCCAAAGCAGCTTGCACATAGCTTGAGGGAACCAGGGTGAGCAAAACACGTCCTCCAAAAACTGGGGATCTGTGCTCCAACTGCTGGTTGCTGTCTCTAATCAGGGAGCTGCAGACACAGTGGTGGAACCCGCTGTTACTGCACTCAGGCCACCATTGTTGCAAACCCCTCGCCCTAGAGCCAGGTGACTTCTGGGCGATTTAAAGAACCAGTGCCTCTATTCCCCTCCATTTTTATTCCCTTCCCCCTCCAGACATTAAAGACTAGGATATTCAAAAGCAACCTCATACACGGGGGAATTAAAAAGCGCCTGCACATGCCCAGGGAAAGGTCCAGCTCAGAAAAGACCTGAGAAGATCTTCAGTTTACATCTCAGTCTGATCCTCAGCTCAGAGACAGCCTACAATAACCAAAACACAAACAATAAACAAGAATCAGCATACCCTGGGGAGGAGGAGAGCTGATTTTCAGAGTTACTATGTCAGCAGATCCAAATGTCCGACATTCAACAACAAAAAAAATAAATCACAAGACATAAAGACACAGGCAAGGATGGAGGTTCAAGGGGAAAGATAACCCAACAGAAACCATCCCTGACAAACACCAAGTGGTTCATCTACTGGATAAAGACTTTATCTTTTAAGATTTTATTTACTTACTTGTCAGAGACAGCGAGTGAGAGTGGGCGGGCACAAGCAGGGGGAGCGGCAGAGGGAAAAGCAGGCTCCTCGCTGAGCAGGGAGCCTGACGCAGGGCCACATCCCAGGATCCTGAGATCACGACTTGAACTGAAGCTTAACAGACACCCCTCTACTGGATGAAGACTTTAAAACAAGTCTTAAATGTGCTCCAGGGACTAAAGGAAAACGTGGGGAAAGTCCAGAAAACCATACAGGAACAAAATGCAAACATCAATGAAGAGATATGAAACCTAAGAAGAAACCAAAAAGAATTCTGGAGGTGAAAACTACAATAACTGCAACAAAAAACCTACTTCAGGGATTCAAAGGCAGATGTGACAAAAAGAAGAATGAATCAGCAAAGATGGGACAATGAAAATTACCAAGCACGAGGGACAGAAGAGTGGACACAGCCTAAGGGACCCGTGGGGCACCATCCAGTGGACCAACATGCACACTGTGGACATCCCAGAACATCCCAGAAGAGGAAAAGAGAGAAAAGGAGACAGAGAAATTATCCGAATGATCAAACTTGCTTAACTTGATGAAAGACAGGAATATAAACATTTAAAGCTGAATAAACTCCAAGTAGGAAAAACTCAGAGACCCAGAACAAGACACATTACGAACAAACTGCTGAAAATCAAAGACAGAGAGAAACTGGAAAGCAGTGAGGGGGAAGCACCAGGTCACCTACAAGGGAGCCTCAGTGAAACCACAAGCCGACTTTTCATCACAAACTTTGGAGGCTGAAGGGCAGTGGGCTGGGACTGTCGAAGTCTAAAAGAAAACAACTGTCACCCCAGAGTCCTACATCTGGCAAAACTGTCCTTCAAAAGTGAAGGAGACAAAAACACACTCCCAAACAAGCACAAGCTGAGTGCTCCTAACGCTGGAGAGCTGCCCCAGTGAGTCCTGTGGGTGAGATGAAAGCGTGCTGGATGGTAAGATCACAATAACGGTAGACACACCGGCAGCTGGAAAAGCTAGTGTGATGGTAACTTCGGTTTGTAACTTTACTTTCTGTTCTACATAATGTAACAGACTAATACATTTAGGGGAAAAAATTATTTGTCCAAAGCTAGTATTACTGTAGCTGGTCTGTAACTCCACACTGTGCTTTCCACAGAATCTGAGAGGCTAATACATAAAAAGCAATTAGTCTATGTTTTTGGACAATGTATAAAGATATAATTTTGTGACATCACTTACTGAAAGGAGATGAAACAGCACTGTGTCAGAGCAGAGCTTTTGTCTGTTACTGAAGTAAAGCTGGTGTAAATTCAGAGTATTTTAACTTCAGATGTTAAATGTAACTCCCACAGTAACCACAAACAAAACAACTTCTGAATACATAAAACAGGAAATGAGAAAGGAATTAAAACATTTCACCACAAAAAAATCAACTAAACACAAAAGACAACAGGAATGCAGGAAATGAGGGGCAAAACGGCTGTAAGTCATATAGAAATCAAACAGCAAAACGACAGAAGTAAGCCACCCATTTTCAGTTCACCCATTGTTTTAAATGTAAATGGATTAAACTCTCCAATTAAAAAACAGAGACTGGCAGAACGGAGAAAAACACAAGATCCAGCCACATGCTATCTGTAAGAGACTCACTTGTGATCCAAAGACACAAACAGGCTGAAATGAAAGGGTGGGAGAAGACATTCCATGCAAACCGTGACCAAAATAGAGCAGGTGGCCCCACTAATGCCAGACAAAATAGACTTGAAATCAACAAGTTTACAAGAGACAAAGAAGGCATCATATGTTCATAAAAGGCTTTTTACAGCGAGAAGACACAATTATACACAATTACACACCTAATGAGAGACCATCAAAACATACAAAGCAGAAATTCACAACACTGGAAAATAGACAGTTCTCTAACAGTTGGGAGACTTCAGTGTCACTCACGGTAGTGGGCAGGACAAGCAGTCAGGAGATAAGGACACAGAGGACAACCACCTCTAACAGACAGACACAGAACACGCCACCCACAGCCACACACACGTTCTTCCCAAGAGCACATTTTCCAGGATAGACCTTATGTTAGATCACAGATTAAATCTCAATAGATTTTAAAAGGTAGATAGTATACAAAATATCTTTTCCAGGGGCGCCTGGGTGGCACAGCGGTTAGGCATCTGCCTTCGGCTCAGGGCGTGATCCCGGCGTTATGGGATCGAGCCCTGCATCAGGCTCCTCTGCTGTGAGCCTGCTTCTTCCTCTCCCACTCCCCCTGCTTGTGTTCCCTCTCTCGCTGGTTGTGTCTGTGTCAAATAAAATCTTTAAAAAAAAATCTTTTCCAACCAGAATGGGATGAAGTTAGAAATCTGTAACAGATGAAAAATTCACATATTAGTGGAAATTAAACAACACACTCCATCACTGGATCAAAGAAGAAATCACAAGAGAAATTAGAAAATACTTAGACAAACAAAAGTAAGAACCCCACACACCAGAACTTAACGGCATCAAGGAGAGCAATGTTTAAGGACAAGTGTATAGCTATCAATGCTTATATTAAAGAAAAAGAAAAATACCAAATCAACAACCTAACTTTATAATTTAGGGAATGAGAAAAAGAAGAACAAGCTAACCCAAAGCTACCAGCAGGAAGGAAATCATGAGAAGAGCAGAAAGAAACAAAATAGAGAACAGGAAAACAACAGAGAAAACTGACAAAACCAAAAGGTGGTTCTTTGAAAAGATCAATGACTGACAAATCTTTAGCTAAATGAACTTTAAAAAAAGAGAGAGAGAGAGAAGACTCAAATACTAAAATCAGAAATGGAAGTAGGGATATTACTGCTGATTCTACAGAAATAGAAAGGACCACGAGAGCAGTATGAACAACTGTACGCCAATCAAGAGGTGACCTAGACGTAGCAGCAAAGACCTACGAGACTAAGTCATGAAGAAACAGAATATCTCAACAGACCCACAACCAGTAAGGGGAGGGGAAATGGGGAGCTATCATTTAATGGGTGCAAAGTTTGGTCTTTCTGTTTTAGTTTTACTAGCATGTCACTGACACACACCACCATACGGTTTCAGTTTTACAAGATGGAAAGAGTTCTGGGGGTTGATGGTGGTGACAGCTGCACAACGTGAAAGTAAAGTAACACCAAAAACTGCACACTCAAAAACAATCACGACGGTAAATTTTATGTTAGGTGTATCTCATGTTAAAACAAAGTAGGGGAAAAGGCGGTGTGCACAGTACTACCAAATTACAGGCAATGAATCTTCCCAATGAAGTCTACTCCTAACAAAAATACATATATAACATGGCCTCATTCATTCCTCAAGGGAAGAAAATTATTTTCAACTCTTGTGGATGACCTTCTTCCAGTAAAGTAACTTTTTGGTCATTTGGCATGAGCTTTAGAAGACTGGAAGGAAATGTTACCAATCAACAGGAAATCGTAAGGAGGGATATTAACTAGCAAGATGCTGGCTCAGTGTCACGAAGGGCATTTGGGCTTGGGGACTACTGTGTTCCAATTCCAGGCAGTTAACAGTCACCAAGATGAGCTGCTTCCTTAGCACCCACTGTGGAGTCGGCAACGCTGCGCCATTCGTGGGAGGAACGCGAGAAGCAACTTGGAATGTGGCCCTAACCATCAGACCCCCAGGAAGACAAGCAAGGGGGCCAGGTACTTAACAACCTGCCTTCAGACGCAAGCGTGAGAGGAGTCCGAGGAGCGAAGCTGGATAGGACACAAATTACCAAGGTACAATGCAGCTGGAGCAGGGCCACCATGATGTGGCTTTAAAGTGGTATGAAGAACTGTGGCACATTATGCTCATGGGTTGAACAGAGTTTAGGGAAGAACAGAAAGAATTCAGAGACCAGACCCAGGAGAAAGGAAGGGAAGGGGTCAGACCACTCCAAGGCCTCTTGCTGGGATACTGGTGACTCTGACAGAGGGGAGGGGATGAGGGCTGAGACGGGCCCTAGACTGTGCTGAGCAGACATGGAGCCCCACCCACATGACAACTGACACTGTTCCAGGATAGGCTGCAGAGCCTCTCACTGGTGAGGTACTGGGACATGGCTCTGAAAGGGCCACCCCCACACTTCCTGTCCCCACACCACCCCAACCAGCCCCAAGGCCTCTACCAGATCCCGCTCATTGCTGACCAAGGCTGCAGTGTGTGTCCCTTCTCTGCTCTCCCCACCCCCGGCCTGTGCACACTCTTCTCCACCCGGGAACTGCCACTCGCCTCCATTACCTCTCCAGCTGGGAACTGGCCCCTCTCTGTCCTGTTCACCAGGACACTTCTCTCTTTTTCATCTATTGGAGTCCCATCTGGTCTACTGATTTGACAGCCACACTGCAGCCCACGGAATGAAGCTCACAAGCGCTTCTTCTCTTAACCCATTTCTGTGCCTCTATCCAAACAGAACTATAAGTATCCTACTTGTTCAACTGGTCCCTTCCACCCTCAGGGCAAACAAGAAGTTAACTATACAGGTGGGAATCAAACCCACTGTCCACACCGAGGGAGGTCTACAAGACACACCGCACAAAAGCTGGATCCACCTCTACATCACCCGTACAGCAAAGAAAAATGAGTCACGGGGAAGAGAACAGACAGCACTTTGCCTCTGACCCCCAAGGCACCCACCACCCCCAGCTGTCCCCACGGGCCACCTGAGAAGATGTTCTTGAGGTTTTCCACAGCTGCGGCAAGCTGGCTGTGCCGCACGACAGCATCCTTCACATCCTTGAGGCTCTCAATGGTGTTGATGCTCTGCCTCCAGTCTTTGCTGACGTCGGCCAGGGACCGCTGGATGTCTTTGACATCGTTCAGTGCGTTGTGCAGCTGGCTCAGGCCTGTGCGCACACCGTCCAACTGGGACTGGATCGCAGCCTAGGGGAGACACCCGGGGACGAGGGGATGGTGAGCAGAGCTGGGACAGCCACAAACACGTCTTCCTCAGGTGTTTCAAGTTCACAGGAGACAAATTTCAGTAGCTGCAAACAGTCAATACTCAGAGAAAAGAGAATACAATTCAACAAGGACTTAACTGATTCACAAAATAGCTTTTTCTGTTTTTCACTGCAGCCGTAGAACAGAACAATGCCTTTTAAACTTTGTTGAGAAAACCTCCTAAACTACTCATCCAGGCCCTCAGCCTGAAGATGCTGGATACCACGACGGGCATGCCTCAGGTCCCGTGGCTGCCCCAGGCATCCCTCAGTTCCCTCAGGCCTCATCTGAGGCTGTCAGGACTCACTCATCAGCTTTGAGGTAGAGGGCTTCCTGCTGCTCAGCCAGGACCAGACTTGGCTCAAGGATGGCTGGCCCTACTGCAAAGAACTGGTACATCTGGGATTCAGACTCACTCCGTGGGCATGCTGAAATGCCATCAGCAAGTGGTACAGCCAAAAGGGAAGGGGACATGAAGGAGGGGCAGCCAGGCGAGGGGAGGGGAGGCCAGGCCAGGCCAGGCCAGGTGGCACAACCAAAGCCAGGAACACATTCAACCCAGGAGCCGTAACTTACACACGGAAATTATTGATGATGGTAACGGACCACACAAGTTTTCTAGGCCACTAGTGATGATCACCAGTTAATCCCACAAATTTCTGGATCAGATCAAAATGCTAACTAAAAATGTAGCAGATCCAAACTCTTTTAAATTAAAGTAAAACTACTGTTTTAAATAAGTCTAACCAGTAATTGGATACTTCGTTTTGGTATAAATGAATGATCAAGTCTGCCATTATCCAGATGCTAACAGTGTTTTTAAGTGCCATATGAATGTGAAAATGAACTTTCCTCAAAGGCATTCTCTTCAACCCGGAAGTCTGCTCTACTCCCTGTCACTCACAGCACACCACGGTCTTAACATTTTTATAACTACACTGAATGTATGTGTTTTAACAAAACCTCACATCTTCATACAAATTAAGTTGAAAGTCAAACCAATCATAAAATACCTTGAAAAAGAGTAATTTTCTTTCTTGCCCCACTCTCACATTCTTAATAAATGTGCCTCACTCTCCTTCCTCCCCAGGGCCAGCAGAGTGCCAGGCACATAGCCAGCCAGCTACAGTGTGTGCTGAAAAGTTCTAAACAAAATGCTCTCTGTGGCACTCTATAGACCTGCTAACAAATAAGGATAGCTGCTATTCTTCTAGTATTGTTTAAAATTTAAATGGACACTTCTGGATGCTAGAAAGGTTGTTCCTCAGTGTTTCCAATATACCCACAATCTTCTCTGTAAATCTACTGCTCGGTAATACAGTTTTGGAAAGAATGTGTTAAGTAAAGGTGATGGTCTGTTCTGCCTCTTTCTAGATCATCACAAAATCTAATTTAGCAAAACTACAATGATGATGTTATACAGGAACCCAGAACTCAAGATAAATGGATCTGTCCTGACTGGGAGTAAAGCGGATGGCTATGGCCTCTCTGGTCTCGTACCTTCAGTCTGGCCTCCACGGAGGCCTTTTTCCGGGCCTCTCTTCTTCGGTACTGCTCCACTTTGTCCAGCTGGTCCGGGCGCTGGAGCATTCCAGCAACCCTCTGGACAGCTGTTGCTACAGCCTCCAGGTCCGTCTCCTTCATGGTTAAAAAGCAGGCGGAATCTCAGCACCTGTCATACTAGAGGTATGCTGTGTGGACAAGGAGAGAGGGAGCAGGAGGGGAAGATGTATTAGGAAGGTAGAAAAGGTAGGTACAAAACTCATGCTCCCTGATAGTCTCAGCTGGTCACAGTGGAGCTACAAGGAGAACATCTGAGATCATTAATCCAGTAAACCTTAAAGCTAAACCAGGATTGTGAACTCCTTAATAATAGATACAAGCTTTCAGAACTCAGATACGAAGGCACTTTTACCTTTAAGTAAAGCAGACACATTTACAGCTATAAGCTATGAACAAATGGAGGATGTCTCTACGTGGACTTCACACTCCTCATCCTATCAGATGTCAGTCTCCAAGGTTCTTCTCTCCCCCAGACACAGCCAATTTCTGAAGCCTTCACAGCACCCTTTGGCCACACTGGTGGGGCAGCTGCGCCAGGAGGCTTCAGAGAGGACACAGAGGCATAGGGACAGCACATGCCTCAACATGCCTCACCCACCCCCAGCTCAAGTCCCAGCACATGCCCCTCAAAAGTCACTACTGAGGCGCCTGGGTGGCTCAGTCGGTTAAGTGCCCGACTCTTGACTTCGGCTCAGATCGTGGTTTCAGGGTCGTGAGATGGAGCCCCATGCTGGGACTCTGCACTCAGTGTGGAGTCTGCTTGGGATTCTCTCTCTCCCTCCCCCCACCCCCTACCCCGGCTTGCATGCGTGTTCACTAGCTCACTCTCTCAAATAAATAAATAAATCTTAAAAAAAATTTAAAAAACATATTTAAAAAATCACTACCATCTGTAATATCTGAAATTCTACTTCATACATTTAACAACCCTAATAAACAAAGATGAGAAGGCAAAAGGCACCTTTGCTCAGGCACGACCTGCAGAGCACAGATGCTCGCACGCCAGAGGAAACCTACCTTCCATCCCAGCTCCAAAGCCCTAGTCCTGGCGCCAAAAGGGGTATCCGGTGAGCGTCTGGCAAATGAGAGGATTTAATAAACATGTGTTCCCCTGACCTCAGACATTACACTATTCCCATGCATGTCTTCTGTATACAACTTCTTAAAGAGATGAAAAAGATCTGTCCTCTCCCTAAGTTCCTTATCCCCACCCCCACGTGCTTTCAGCAAAGCCCTGATCTCCACGAACGACGTCCACGGAGGGCTCTGTATTAAATAACCACCGTCCGTACAGGCTTTTCGCTCCTCTTTCCAACAGCACTGTGCCGCCAGCACGGCCTCTCCTTCCATCCGACTGGTTACTACCCCAACGCACAAAATCTCAGCGGGACAGCAAAACACGCACATGCCAAAGGCGACAGCCGTAAACCCCAGCACCGGGAGGCACGCGTTCCCGTGAAGCCCACATCCACTCGCACAGGTGACTCTGTGCCTGCACGCTTCTGTTCCCGTTTGCTCGGACACCTTCCCGGCACTGCCACCGACCTGACAAGCCGCGCATCCCCCCGGCCGGCCCCCGCGCGCGGCCCCCGCAGCCCTCCAGCGAGCGGCGCTCTCGGAGTCCAGGGTCACCTCCTCGAGCCGGGAGGCGGGGCGCCGGGACGACGGGGCCCCGGGAGGACGGCGACGCCACCGCCTCCGCCCAGCCTTCCGGGCCGCGGAGCGCGGACGTGGTCTGGAGCGGCCGACTGAGATGCCCACCTCCCGGGGCCGCGCGTGCCCACCCCCCAGTCCTCCCACCTCGGCGACCACCGCCCCAGAGCCCGCCCTCCGCCGCCGCCGCCGCCGCCGCCACCCACTCACCTCCCGCGGCCGCCGCCCGGAGCCCAACCGGAAGTGAGCCGCCCGCGGGCACTTCCGCTTCCGGCAGCACGCCGGAAAGGCGGGGCCTGAGCTGTCGGACCGAGCGGTTGGCGACCTGTACAGGGATTCCTGCCGAGGGGCTTGCGCATGGGGAGATGTGTGGCCTGAGGACGGGGCCGCCCTGGGGGTGACCATCAGGACGGGGTCCCTGCCCCGAGGACTGCTTCCGTGGAGCGGAGCGATGCTGGGGTGGGGAAGGTCCCTTTCTCGCGCAGCCCCTCTTATGCCAGCCCTTCCTGCCCTCTCCCCTCGGTGTCCCCAGGCTGGCCTCCGGGGCCCGATTCTCGGGACTCACCTCCACTATGGTGTCTTTCCTCGTGTGGCCTTCTGCCCTGCCTCTCCCTCACTCCACCTCCTTTGTGTGCTCCCCGCGGTTTCCTTTAGGGATGCTCTGCCCTTGTCAGCTCACACCTGTCTTTCCCCTACGGTGTGGCAGGGGCTTTGCCTCCATCCCAGACCAGTGACCGGCATCGGGCAGACGTTCAGTAAATTGATGAGCAAGGTGGATCACAGTTGGTCATCAGCCACATCTGAGTGCAAACCAACACCCCCGTGCTCCTGGGCAGCTTCATGGTGAGCGGTTGCTGTTACCCCCGGAATCAAACATAAACTCGGGCCCTCAGGACCAGCACATGTCACCATTGGCGGTTCTGCTGAGTACGGACAGAACCGAAGCCCATGGGAGACAGCCCACCGTTGACGCTGGGCACGTCTCAGGGACGAGGAGTGTGGTGGGGCAGAGCTTCAGGGAGCGGAGGGAGCCGGTCCCTGCGTTACAGCGTGGAGGAGAGGCCCACTGGTCAGAACTAACGCCCAGAGTGAGAGCGCAGTGCTAAGCCTCTCAGATTTCGGGGTTAGCCTGCTGAAGAAGCACTGTTTGCCTGCGCACTGACTGAACAGGAACCATTTCGCTGTTACAACCACGAGACTGCAGGGATAAGCACCTCCTGAAAGTCAGCCAAGTTCATACAAACAGGAAGGAGACCAGCACGCAGGAATGGGAGCTAGGGAGTGGGGTGCGCCAGTGTGCGCACACAGCAGGGTGGGGGAGGAAGATGCAATTGTGGGAGCCCCCCCGCCATCCGCCATGAGCTGACCCTCGTACAAGGGGCAGTACTTGGGCATACTGACTCTGACGCCAATGCCTTTGTTACTCGGTCTGTACCTAGCAACTTACAAAAATATATGACTAAGTTGAGCAATGAAGAATGTAAACAAAAAGTTGAAATTATGTTTGAAATTATAACTGTAAAGGTATTTTGAAATTAATAAAAAAAATTTGCCAAAATTATCAAAGCTTTTAGGCTTAATTCAAAATATAACAACACTTAACATACCTGGGTGGAGTCTTGTGCTATTGACATTTGTGTTTAGAGATAGGACTCCCTAAGGAGGTAGGAGCCAGGATGGTTAATATTGGGATGGTTGTTAAAGGACTGTTTTTCTCCTTAAAACTAAAAAAAAAACAAAACTTGATTAAAAATTTTTTGACTTCTCTTTTTGGCAGACCAAATAACTAAAAGCCTCCCATAAAACATCGGATGAAAATAGCGACCACCCTTTTAAATCACCCTTTTCTTGAGCCCAAGCAAGCTCAGGGAAGCATAAAGGAAAACTACCCTAGAGCAAGGATGGGTGAGGATGGGAGGGGGCTAATGCCCAGGGCGGGCTTTCGCACCCATGCGTGGGGTCGGGGCTCCTCCATGAAGCAGATGCTCAGAGGATACATCCTCAGAGCAAGCGTGGACCAAAAAAAACAAACAACAAAACCCTCAAAAGCAGCTTCTCCCAGGTCCTGGGCTCTGAGTCAGGGAAGTCCAGCCCCCCTCCCAAGAACTCAGAGCTGGGAGCTAGCACTTCACTTGGGTCTAACCCCCTCCTCAGCCTAGCGGCTCTCACCGAAGCCCTTTGACAGAAGCAACCCCAGGAATATTTCTAGAGAAGCCCCCCAACCTTGGCAGGAGTAAAGAGCAGTCACAAGTTCTAAAAGCCCTGAGGTCCTTGTCTGTTCTGGGAGAATAGAGCTCTTGATTAGCTCCAGCTTAGACTTTGTTAAATATACATGAGGAATAGAACCAGAATTGTAACTTCCAAACAAACGGGAAGGAACAGAGAAAAGAGCGGCAATCCCATTAGGGACACAGGGCAGGAGAAAAACACCAAAGGACGTTGTACCCAGAATGTAGAAATACATTCAAATGTATCAACTATCAGAGCACAAGTAAATGGATTTTAAAACAGGCAAATGGTTATGAGAAAAACATCCAAAACACAAAGGAACAGGGTGGTCAGGGCCATAGAACGCTAGGGAGGCAATGTTAGTATCAGACAATGTGGGCTTAATGTCAAAGGCACTGTCCGTTTTTTAAGATGCTAAATGCATAAGCCATAAAGAAAAAGACTACAATGCTAAAATTTTAAACTCTTGTATATTTCATAAAAATCTTTCAGTGAAAAAACAAGCCACCGACACAGAGAATCCAGAACTGAGGAGATGCTGCTATCCTGATACAAAGAGAACGTGGTCAAATCAACCAGAGGGCAGACAAGTGTGGAGAGACCAGAAAGGGGGCGGGCAGGGCTCCAAGCTAGAGCCCAGGTGGGGGCGGGGGGAGGGGCTTGGGGGCCCCTGCTGCCCTGCATCCCACATGACCTTCAGACTGCAGCTCAGGGCTGTTCCCCCATGGAACCCCTCTATCTCCTCCCTCTCAGGCCTGCGTGTGACCTGAAGGCCCTCCAGGACCTTGTCCCCACCCTCTGCTTGGCCTCTGGCTGCAGCCCATAGGCCACCCCCAGCCCTGTAGGCTGCTGTTCTGTGACTCTCAGTGTGGCCTTGCCCACACACCTCCCCCGGGCTACACTCCCCCAGGCTGTTTGTGTAGCGCCTGTCCCCTTAACGTGCCCTACAGAATTAGGTGGTTCTGTGCTCACGTGTCCCTGTGCACATGCACCGACAAGCTCTGTGTCTTTCTCTCCTTGCTGTGTCCCCAGCACTATCACAGCCCTGGCACTCAGCAGGGGCCCAACAACAGTGCTGAGGGACAATGGAAGGAAGGAGGACATGCACATAGAACAACGAACGACCATCTCACCCCCAGGTGGACAAGACCACGCGCCTGACAAGGCCAGGTGTTGGAAGGCGTGAGACCGGTGGGGGCTTGCGGGCTGCTGCTGTGGCCTGAATGTCCCCAGTCTTCATAGGCTGAAACCTACCCTGTGAGGCCATGAAAAGGGGATCAGTGCCCTGAGAAAAAGAGACTCCACCGCGCTCCCTTGCCCGTCATTCCATGTGAGTTCACGAGAAGTTTACCACACTTCCCTGGGCCATGCTGGCACCCTGATCACATACCTGCACACACACACACGCGCCTGCACTCACGGGGACCAGGGTCCGTCCCCTACAGGACAGGGCAAGTCTGGGTATCCTGCACACACACACGCGCGTGCACTCACGGGGACCAGGGTCCGTCCCCTACAGGACAGGGCAAGTCTGGGTATCCTGCACACACACACACGCGTGCACTCACGGGGACCAGGGTCCGTCCCCTATAGGACAGGGCAAGTCTGGGTATCCTGCACGCACACACGCGCGTGCACTCACGCGGACCAGGGTCCGTCCCCTATAGGACAGGGCAAGTCTGGGTATCCTGCACGCACACACGCGCGTGCACTCACGCGGACCAGGGTCCGTCCCCTATAGGACAGGGCAAGTCTGGGTATCCTGCACGCACACACGCGCGTGCACTCACGCGGACCAGGGTCCGTCCCCTATAGGACAGGGCAAGTCTGGGTATCCTGCACGCACACACGCGCGTGCACTCACGCGGACCAGGGTCCGTCCCCTACAGGACAGGGCAAGTCTGGGTATCCTGCACGCACACACGCGCGTGCACTCACGGGGACCAGGGTCTGTCCCCTACAGGACAGGGCAAGTCTGGGTATCCTGCACACACACACACGCGCGTGCACTCACGGGGACCAGGGTCCGTCCCTATAGGACAGGGCAAGTCTGGGTATCCTGCACGCACACACACGCGTGCACTCACGGGGACCAGGGTTCGTCCCTATAGGACAGGGCAAGTCTGGGTATCCTGCACGCACACACGCGCGTGCACTCACGGGGACCAGGGTCCGTCCCTATAGGACAGGGCAAGTCTGGGTATCCTGCACGCACACACGCGCGTGCACTCACGGGGACCAGGGTCCGTCCCTATAGGACAGGGCAAGTCTGGGTATCCTGCACACACACACGCGCGTGCACTCACGGGGACCAGGGTCCGTCCCTATAGGACAGGGCAAGTCTGGGTATCCTGCCCGCACACACACGCGTGCACTCACGGGGACCAGGGTCCGTTCCCTACAGGACAGGGCAAGTCTGGGTATCCTGCACGCACACACGCGCGTGTGCACTCACGGGGACCAGGGTCCGTCCCTATAGGACAGGGCAAGTCTGGGTATCCTGCACACACACACACGCGTGCACTCACGGGGAGCAGGGTCTGTCCCTATAGGACAGGGCAAGTCTGGGTATCCTGCACACACACACGCGCGTGCACTCACGGGGACCAGGGTCCGTCCCTATAGGACAGGGCAAGTCTGGGTATCCTGCACGCACACACGCGCGTGCACTCACGGGGACCAGGGTCCGTCCCTATAGGACAGGGCAAGTCTGGGTATCCTGCACACACACACGCGCGTGCACTCACGGGGACCAGGGTCCGTCCCCTACAGGACAGGACAAGTCTGGGTATCCTGCACACACACACACACGCGTGCAGTCACAGGGAGCAGGGTCTGTCCCTATAGGACAGGGCAAGTCTGGGTATCCTGCACACACACACACGCGTGCACTCACGGGGACCAGGGTCTGTCCCTATAGGACAGGGCAAGTCTGGGTATCCTGCACACACACACGCGCGCGTGCACTCACGGGGACCAGGGTCCGTCCCCTACAGGACAGGGCAAGTCTGGGTATCCTAGTGGCACCTGGGAGGGTCCCCCAACCCTCAACGATGGGCAGGAGAGGGACTGGCGGGTGGAGGGAGGAAGTACCCTACAAGCACATGGCCAGTACTCAGTCTCCTCCCTCCTCCAAGCAACTTTTGGCGCCAGCGTGTTTATTTTCACTTTTATTTTTGCCTTCTATCCAGTAGTAAGGGACTGTCTTAGAATGTAAACCAACCAACACGCACTAAAGGAAATACACTTACTTCATCTGGAAAACCAAGCAGACATTTCTGTTTACGGTAAACATTATTTAACATGTGATTTATTTTATATCAATATTGCATATTTAATACAAACCACAGTATCAGAAATATATTTGAAGGCTCTTTCTAAAGGCACTGAGAAAACAGTATTCAAAGTTTCATTATAATATATCCATTTTTAAAAATTCAATGAGTCGGTCTAGATATCGAAAACTTTTTTCCTCCAGTAGAAGCTGTAAAAATATAAAATTTTACTTGTGTTCATCTCCTTGTGTCCATTCCCACATTACATTTGGTCTTAATATTTTTTTAGCTATATAAGCAAAAGCTACGAGACAACAGAAAACTGTAAGCCTGCAGTTAGTACTGACAATGACAGTTTAAAGCAGAAGCAACCCCATCTGCACCTTCTACATTCCGTCATCGTCCCACACAATCGGTTTTAGGAGGGGCATGTGCTGACTTAAGGACGTTTTGCTGGTGTTGACCCGGCGTGTTCACGGGGCCCAGGGAATGAGGAGTGTGTCCAGATCACAAGACCCACAGAGCCAACTTCCAGGTGTCGCATTCTCTGTCAGCGAAGCGGGACCTGTCCGCAGGGAGAGGATGAGGAACGGGCATCTGCCTGCGGGGAGGGAGCGGCACGGGCGCCATGGCCCCGGTGGGCAGCAGCGACTGTGTGCTTCGGAAAGCCTTCTCACCCGAGGCTCTTGTCTGGAGCTCTTCTTCGGTCACATTGCGGCCTGGCTTCAGCGTGCAAACACGCAATGATGTCTGAATTCCATCTTTCCAGTCCTGTGTTTTCCGGGGTGCACGTCACATGTGTGCGATACTGCCTGTCTGCTGCGCCCTGAGGTGGGGAAGGGCAGGCATCACTCTTGGGGGAGCCCCAGTGCATCTCAGGACACGATCCTGCAGCCAGCCTGGGCCCAGTGTGCGGCCTCTCCACGGATGAAGTGAGAGGGTCAGTGCCCTCCCAGATGGGGACCCCAGGGAGGTGCACGGTCACATGTGAGAGAGGGCCAGGACCTGCGTGCCGGGTTTGACCAGGACAGGAGGAGGAGGCTTCCGAGATTCCACCCCGTGTCTCGGGGAGCAGAGGTGCCGTGCTCAGCATGAGAACCATGTGAGGAGGGCCCAGGGCCAGCCAGAGGGCCCCACAAGGTGTCCCCAGGTGGTTGTGTCACCAACATAACAGATGGGGGAGACTCTGGGAACAGTTCAGCACTAATGTCACCTTTTGCAAGGCCTAGTGAGGTGAGTGGAGGAGAGGCTTCTGGGCCGGCCCCCGGCAGCCACGCGTTGACCGCTCCCAACCCTGGGCTCCAGTGGGTGACCTTCTCTGCCAGTGCCAGGAGGAGGCCTTCAGCTCCTGCCATCCCACAAGGGGGACCCTTCCACAAAGCTGGCAACCTGTGCAGGGGCACCCAAGGGTGTGCCCAAGTGTCCAGAAGCCCCGGTCCTGCCAGCTGAGCCCCAAGTTCTGACAAGGTGCATGGACTCAGCTGAAAACTGACATCCCAAAGCCACAGATGACAGAGAGAAAGGCCCCACGCCGAAGAGCAGAATCTACAGCAGCAAGTCCTTGCCCGGGGGCTCCTGCCACCTCCCGAGACTCCTGGGTGGAGGGGACGTTAGGGATAATGCCCTTGTCCCTGAGAGGCGGGAGTGTGTCCACCACGGTACAGGTGGGCTTGGTGGTGGCCTTCACACCCTGACAGCACACCCCGCACCAGCCGCACCAGCACAGGCAAAGGGACCCATCTCTGGTGGTGACTGTGGGAGACTTCCACTTTCTGAGTCAAGCCTTCGCATCCAGGTCTCCTACGGTCAGAGTGCGTGACCTTCACAGTTTTTCTAGAAAACATTTCCTGTCCATCTTTTCTCTAATAATTTTTTCTTAGGTGGTGATTGGAATTCTCATTTGAAAACCAATACACAGCCTCCACAGACAACTTGACTATGTACCTCTTTTCTCTACATTTTGTCCTTCTCTCTGCTTCCAAACCCAGACTCGGTGAACTCGAGGTTCACCATGTATGGGAGAAGATTAGCATGAATCACCTTCAGAAACCCCTTAAAAATGCCAGACAGACTTCCAGGAGGAACGGGACATTACCCTGTCCATCTCCACTCTGGGCATGGCCTCAAACTCCACCGTGGGGTCGAGGAGTGCAAGCTGCACATAGTGGTGAGGGCAGGGCCCAGCACAAACAGCCTCTTTTGCCTGGAACCTTCCAGATTCCTTCCATGAATGGGGGCCTGGTCACCTGTGGCTCAAGGGAATTATATCCCTAATTTATACCCAGGGTGTGGCTGCTGTCTGCAGTCCACTCCACAGAGGCATCAGCCCGCCCTCACGGTGCACGTGAGCTGGGAAGTGGGCGTAGGGACCCCTGGAAAACGGCTGCACGACTGGCAGGCGGCCAGGAGCCCACTGCCTCTCAGAAGGTGGGGTGTGCCCTGCTGGGCCGACGCTTCTCACTCTGGCCACTTTCTGAAAAATTTTAACCCTTCAAAGAGCAATACTGTCATACTTGAGCAGACTTAAGACCACTTTGCATTGAAGAACTTGCGCAACACTTTACAAAATACAGAATATGCTATTGCACACGCTGCCCACCCCAGCAGGGGACTGAACTCGCGTCTCTGCAGAGCGCCCCTTAGGAACGGCTCCGATGCTGCACGTGCCGTCCCAGCTGAGTGGTGAGTCTGAGCATGGACAGGGACTAGCTTTTAGAAACACCCCCACTTTATGGCAGGAAAGCACACTCGGGGGCTTTAGGAGGCATCAGCGTTGCCACGGCACTTTTGGGGAACATTCCGGGCACCCCGCCCTGGCTGTGACTGGCCCATGGCGGGGAGTCCAGGGGCTCCCGTTTGACGATGGGCGCAGTCCCCGGAGCTCGGCAGTCACAGCCCAGTGTGGGGGGCTGGTGACCCTGTGCACAGAAGTGGTGGGGAGGATCTGGCTCAGGAAGGCCATGCCCACGCTCCAGGCAGGCACAGTGCGCGGGGTGGAAGGGGGCCAGCTCCCTGCCAGGTCTGAGTGGAGCCCTGACGCTCGGGTGAGCCTCCAACAAGCTGTGCTCCAGGTGCGGAGCGTACAGGTGGTGCTTGGCTTCCGGCTCTGTTTTCAGGTGCATCCTGGTAGGGAAAGTGACCAGCTGTCTCTTGGCCATACCGCTGGCTCCCAGCCACGCCTGGCGCGGGGATAGGGAGTAGCCATCTGTGGCATCCTCAGACCCAGAGTCACTCTCCATCTTGATGGGCACATCAAGTGACAAGATGGGGTTGCACGGAGCTCCCGAGGGCACTGGCCCACCTCGAAACTTGGTGTCCTCGATGGAATAGCCCGCCGCTGTGAGACGTTGCCCTCTGGGCTGAGGGAGCCCACTGTCCAGGCTCCCCCGGGGGAAGGGGCAGCTGGGTGGAGGGTGCGCCTGGCCCTGATCGCTGTCCCGCAAAGCTCTGCTGGTGCGGCTGGCATAGGCGCTGGGAGAATTGCTTCCTGGGTGACAGCTGGGGGGATTCCTGAAAGCAGTTACCCCACTGGTGTTGACGGCACCCTGAACGCCTGGGCAGGGCGCGCAGGAGCCAAGGGACACAGCATGCATGGAGAACGGGTCACTCCTGCTGGGCTCCAGCTTCAGCTTGCTGCCCCCGTCCTGGCCGTGTCGCCCCGTCATCCAGCTCAGGTGCTTCACGGGTCCGGGTGCCTCGAAGCAGCAACCGTGTGCATGTATTTCCCTCCGCCCCCTGGCTGCTGAGGAGACGCCGGGCACCCTGCCGTGCTCTTCTCCTCCCCTGTCCCTGCAGAGAGGAGATGGCCCATCAGACAGAGCGGGGGTAGTGACCCTCTGACCCGCTTGGGTGGGGTCTCTAAGTCAAGGCGGTAAATGATAACTGGCTGAACCTGTAAGGGCTGCTGTGCACTCCTGCTGTTATACCCGCTACACCTCCGTTTTGGACGCCCCCAGCAGCCCTACGACCCTGGAGCCAGCACCCGATCCTGCCGCGGACTGCTGGACGCCCACGCAGGGCTCTGCAGGCCCAGGCGTGTGGTGGGGGTGCAGGGAGTGGCGTGTGCCACCCACCCTTCCCCAGGGAGGTATCTCCACGAGGCCTATGCCATGTGCCAAGGGTCAGACACACCCACCCAGACGCAGAGGCAGACAGATGCCCTCTCCGCAGTTTCTATGAGCCAGGCCCTGTCACTGGACACGCCACTGCGCCCACAACACGTGAGCGGACGGGGAGACAGTGCCCAGGAGGGTGAGGTGGAGCCCTGCCACGCAGCTACGCCGGTCCTCCAAGAGAGGACGAGCCGGTCAGGGCGGGGGCCGGCAGTGGGGGCCCGTGGGAAGAGGAAGTGGAGAGGGTTTCTGAGCACAGGTGAGGACAGAGGACAGGGTGGCCACCCAAGGTCCAGGCTTCAGGTGGAGGGGCCTGGCAGCCTCGGCCACAGGCCAGACGTGGAAGGACAACTCCCGGGGTGGGAAGCGTGTTTGGGCATGCTCCATGTGTGCATGCATGTTCCCCTAAGAGTGAGGTTCACCTGTCATGGTCAAGCCCACCAGACCAGCAGCTGGTGGCTCTCTTCCTCCTTAAGGCCCAGCTGGGCCACAGCACCACTTACCCTGGGGCCCCTTCAGGGTCAGAAATGAGGTCGGGGCCATTTCTGAGGCACAGGCATGGGGCCCTGGCTGGAACCCGGGCCCAGCGTCCCGTGTCCGCTTGTGTCCTGAGCACTGGAATGTTTTCTCCGTTGTTCCTCCCTGTCAGGATTTAGAGAGGGGTGCTCAGCACGGATGCCCACACCCTCCAGCCCGGGTTTTGTAGGCATTCACCGCAGCGCTGGGACAGGGAGAGCCTCCAGAGGGACACAGCACATTTCACTCTTTTAAAACACACGAGACAGGGAATCTGTGAAAGTACCTGCGAAGTAACTGGGTTTCCCACGGAATTCTGGGTCGCACTGACTCGCGGCCACTCTTGCTCTGTGAAGAACAGATAATAGGAAAACACACGTAGGCGGGTCTGTGCTGCTGGTAGGAACTGACACCGTGCTGATGTCACTGTCATGTCGAGGAGAGAAGACACTTTCTAATTCCGTACAGACTGTAAGTCTTTCCTCAGCTACAGATTTGTTAAAAACTCCAATTTACGTCACTTGTCAAGCCAATAAAGGGCTAATGAATTTGCTTCAGAAAGTAAACATACACATAAGCTGTGCTTTTGTTTTTTTCTGGATGACCACAATGAAAATACAATTTTTGTGATTTCTAGTAGTTACATTTCATAAACTCACCAAGAGCCCTTAATTAGTGAGTAGTAAACCATCTTTCATAGGGCAGCGAGCACACACATACACAGATATCACAGAGCTCATAATCTCAAATTCTAAGCAAACTCACCCTCATAGATACTATTCCATTATTTTCAAAAGAAAAAAAACAAGGCTTAAGGGACTTCAGCGAGGCCACCTCTCTAGCCGATGTCAGTGTTGGGGCTGAAATCCAGGCCAACAGACCTCAGGGTCAGAGCTCCCTATAGTGCATGCGGGTCCCTCCCCATCCTCTGGTCATATCCGTAAAGACCAGAGATGGGGGAACAGGGATGGGGAATGGAGACGGGGGAGTGAAGATGTGGGAGTAGAAACGGGGAAGCAGGTAGGAATTCTGAAAAACCGAGGAAGTGGAGACGTTGTTTGCTTCTCTCTTAAAATGTTGGGTGGGAGCCTCTGTCCTTCCCTTTTCAGGTTTTGACGGTATTCTGTATGATACGATCTCTAGTACTGATTGAACTGTCCTTCTGTGTGCAAGCTCTATAAGCCCTCGGGGAGGCGGCCTTCCTCCGAGCGAGCACAGGAGCGCTGGGTGACCTGCTGAGCCACACCTGCCTCCCCCAGGTGAGCGTGGCTCCTGCGCCGCCAGCCGGCACTTCCCCGCTCAGGCGCCAGGGGGCAGCCGGAGCCCGCCTTGCACCCCCACCTGAGTGAAAAGCCAGGAGAAGCTATGGTTCCCCTCTTCCTTGATTTCAGGGTGGAAAAACATATGGAAAAGAGGACACTGCCTGTGAGTTTCAGTTATGATAATCAAGCCAAAAACAGGTTGAAATCAGAAAACTCTGGGGACGGTATGTGAAGGTGGGGGTGCTGCAGAGTGCGGGTCTGGCCTGGGGGCGGAGGGGGGGTGAGAAGGCAGGTGTGGAGACCAGCAGGGGGGGCACCCTCTGCTTCCGTGCTTCAAGGGTCAGCTTGCTCCCTCGCCTGTTTCTATAGGCTTTGCCCTTGGGTATTCTGTTTTTCCTCCCTCATGCTCAGGACATGTTATATCTTCAAAAATAAGGGGCACATAGAGTTATTTATAAATGCTCCAGTAAACAGCTATCTCAGCATGCTGGCACGTGTCGGGGCTCAAGGGGGGCTCTGTCCCTGGCAGCCACCCCAGCCCCTGCTCTCACCAGCTGCAGACCGAGGCAGACCATGCTACGGGGCCAGACGTGAGAGCCTGAAATGGGAGCCCTCTTGCCACGGCAGATGCATCAGATTTTCTCATCCTAAAGGTCGGCTTGAATAAGCCAAAGGTGAATGGTGGACATGGGGAGGGAGGGACACTCACACCCACCAAAGGGAGAGTCACAAAGGTGGCCCTGGGGCAGGAAAGAGAAACCTCCTGGGCACTCCCTCCCATCCCAGGGCCACATAGGGGGGGTGAGCAGGAATCCCCCAGACGGGGCCACAGGGCCCTAGGGCTCCCTCTAGATGGGCCCAGTTGTGGGGGAGGCACGTGGCCGGACATCAGCAGATGTGTAAGCAGAGGCAGGACTCAGAGCTAAGAAGGGACTCCTGGTGGAAGTGATGTTTCCAGTGATGATGTGGACGTGGGTACAGAGGTACGCTCTCGACACTGAACATGACAGGCAGAGGGAGGGAAGCACATGCGTCAGATTTTCGTGCAAATGTGCTGCTGAATCCCAGAACTAAATCTCATCTGCCATCATGGACCTAAGAGCTGAGGAGCTCAGACCAGTCCCTGTGTTCTGTGCTCAGACCCCTCACCATCAGGCAGTGGTTTACGGGGCCAGGACCTTCCCTGAGGATGCACCAGGAGCTGTGAAGCCAGACATTCTTTGGTAAGGGAGGTGAGAAGGGGTGGGCTGTGCACCTGCCTCCTGAAAGGGCCCAACCTGGTATTAATGGGGCAGCATCGGAGGCCAAGCCTTTCCTTGTTGGTGGGAGGCAGGAGGGGGGACAGGGGCTTCCCAGAGGAGGAGATGCTGTGTCTTCGAACTCCCTGGACGGGTCACCATGCGTGGTGTCAAAGGCAGGGTGCAAACACACAGTGATAACATGCTGGCGAGGAGGGTGCTGAGAAAGACTCCCTCCTGGGGTGAGTGCACTGTGGCCCTGGCAGAGGGGACATCGTTAGTGCAGCTGTAAAGCTATACTGGTTGGATTTAAATCAACCTGAGAGCACAGCCCTACTCCAAGGGCTTTGTTCTGAGCCCTGATGGGTGCTGGATGAGGCCCCCCTGCAGCCGGTGAGCGGCTGGCTTGGCTAAGCCCCACTCTAGGGACTGTCACTGAGGGGTAAAGAAGTGGTCGGGCACTCAGAGGTCTTTGACATGTTGTACCAGTAGCTGGTACAGTCAGATGTGAGCTATCCTGCCCCACCCCTTGGTCTCACTCACGTGGTGTGGAAAACACAGTTCACAGATGCACATTTTTTTTAGAGAGAGAGCATGCACGGGGGAGGGAGGAGCGGCAGAGGGAGAGGGAGAGAGAGAATCTTGAGTAGGCTCCACACCCAGCACAGAGCCCAACAGGGAGCTCGATCTCACGACTCTGAGATCATGACCTGAGTTGAAATCAGGAGTCAGACACTTAACCACCTGAGCCACCCAGGCACTCCCAGAAGCACATTTTGAATTACTCCCAGGACACTGATCCATGCAACACAGACTTAATCTGTTCCACAAAGCATAGACATGAATCGCTAGAAAACTTGAAACAAAGTGTTTTCTACCATTGAAAAGCTGAGAAAAGTCTGGAGTGTGCAGAAGGGGCAGCTGTGCCATGTCCCCACTGCCCGGGCACTTCTGTCTCCTGCATCCGTCCCCATGCTGAGCCCTGTGTGTGGAGGGAGGGCCAGCGCAGAGGAAAGAAGTCTGAGGCCCCCAGCCTCCCACGTCCTGATGACCAGGGCTCAGGGCACCTGCTTTGAGACTGTAACTGAGGGGTTTAGGGACACTGTGATGCAGGCAGGACGTAGTAGCACCGTTCAGAAACATTAGTTTGAAAGCCTTTCTGTTCTCTAAGCATTGTTTCCTACATAATGTACTAGCTTTAAAAACACCAACCTTGTCGTGTTATTGCTTGCTGGAAATGAAGAAAGAACAGACAGAGAATACTAAGTGTGGAGGCACCCGTTTTACCCACCAGCAGCAGTTAAGTGTGGCTGCTTTCTAAGGGGACTCTCACTCACTTTGCATCCATCGAGGCTGAGACGTCCACCCTGTGCTTCACCCTCAAAAACGCACTCTTCATTTTCATCTCCGCCACGGAAGGTAGGAGGACAGGCACCACGATGCAGAACAGTGAGAGCCGAGGGGGCAGGACTATCCCCGATGGCGTTTTCCTCTTCTGTCCAAACAGGAATTTTAGTTTTCCTTGAAACTGCATCGTCTGGTGTTTTAAAGACAGAAATGAAGGAGTGTCCACAAAGTGAATTAGCGACACCATCCAAGAATGCAGAACCCACATTCTCAGGAAGAGGAACGTGGAGAAGAATCTTATCCTGAGTCACTAAGGAAACACAAACCAATAAGTCTTCCATGTTTGGCCTCCTGGGGATGTGGACCGTCCCAGGGCCTTCAGAGCGAGGCACAGTTTCTCTGCAGTCTCAGTAATGCCCTTTAGCTGATAAGCATGCACTCGTGTGGGCATCATGGGTGTGCAGGTGTGGGAGCCTCACACAGGGGCTACTGTGCATGGACGTGAGCTGTCCTGGCCCATGGCAGAGCCATCAGCCACCCCAGACAGGATTTGCCGGATCAGAAAATCTCGGAGGGCTGTTCCAGCTGTAACTCTCCATTTCAGAATTTGTCATTCCTTCACTCATGATGATAAAGCTCGGGGACACCTTGGTTTTATCTAGAGTATATGGTGTGAGTTACAGACAACAAATAATTTAGAAGTTTGTGATAAAAGAAAATAAGAGATCTTTCTACAGTAGAAAAGCTGATCTAAATTACTAAGTGCTTTCGGGGTATTCCTGCCCTTGATGAAAGAATGACCCCACAATGTGGCCTTCTCTCTCCTTACCCATCCAACCTCCATCCCCTCATCCACCCCTCCACCCAGTCCCTCATCCATCCATCCATTTACCCTCATCCATCCTTCCATCTCCCCATTTTTTATATGGAGGTACTGAATGAACAAACATTTGCAAAACACCTACTGCTTGCCAGTCACGTGCTGGGTGTGGAGAATTCGAGGCAGCTCTGTGCTGGGACGTGTTCAACATCCAGCTCTCCAGAGATAAAAGACCCGATTTGTAATTTTTGCCAATTTCTTCAGTGGAAATATTCTCATCATGGCTGATTTCAAGCTACCACCTAAATGTCAACCAGACCTCTAAATTCCTGATGTAACAATGGGCTCTCATGGGTGGCCTGAGCCAGTCTGGGCAGTAGTGCCACTTTGACCTGACTGTGGAAAGAGGGTGGCTTGCATAGAGTCACAGGGGAATGCCAGGAAGAGCTGTAAGTCATGCCCACTTGCCTGTTCTGAGTGCATTCCTTGTGAATGCCTGAGCCCCTTCCAGTGTGTGCAATAACAAATTTCATAGATTAATATAATCGAATATTTTCAGACAAATTTCTTTTGCTTGTTTCCTCTATGAAGTGCACTGATTTTTAGTTTCATTGTAACCTATATTTTAGTTTCTGCTTGATTGTATGGTAAAATCCCTCCAATTTTATGTCATCTGGAAATAAGAATTTCCAATTTAGCAGGAATTGGTTATCCAATTTTAAAAAGTGGACGTTCCTTATAAGCCAATAAATAGTAACTATATTAGTTTCCACAAAATTTAGAACAAAATGTTATCAGAATAAAAGCTTTATGGTCAACCAATCATCTAAATAAAAGATGAGTAATCATTGTATGCATGGTGGCAGCAGATCGGGACCACAGTGCAAATTAGAAGCTGCTTCTCTTGTGAAGGTCCTGGTGGGCATGGAAAGGCCTGCAGAAATACGCAGTGTGGGATGCCTCTGCTGTAGGGCTGAGCCTTTCCTGGGTCCTCAGAGCTAGTTCTAGAGACATTCCCACCAGCGACCTTCTTCACTGTCCCCTTGGATCAAGAGAATAAATCCCGGGAACAGGAAGCTGCCATTGTACTGCCAGATGGCTAAGGCCAAAATATTGCCATAAATGACACATGACCACCGAGAGGCAGCCTGGAGTGATTTCCTAAGCTGCCATCACTCTGGGCAAATGTAGAGCAACCTGGAGGGTTGGATGGCGTGAGTGGTGACATGGAACTCTGGAAGTGCAGCATCTCTGCCTGGGGACCTCCAGCTTGGAGAGGGCTCAACCAGGTGAGGCTCAAAGAGAAGCATACATGGAGGCAGAGGGGGTCCTGGGGAGAGTCCACAAGACCAGCACAAGCTCAGCCCACTCACACTGGTCAGGGTAGAACAGAAAGTTGGGGAGGCAGGGTGAGGAGAGCTTCAGGAAGGATAGTATTGGGGTGCTGATATCTGGAAAGGGGTCTGGGTGTGCAAAGGAAGGACATTTTTGTATTTCGTTCTCTGCTCTTCTGAAATGATTGGATATATATTACATATGAGCAATGTATTTATTAAAAAAAAAAAAAAAAGACCAGCCAACAGGAGAGAGTTCATGGAAAGTACTCCCCCCCCCACCCCCTTGGTGGGCGGATGAGGCCTCTGTGCAGTGAGCCCGGCCTGTGATGGGGCTATGCAGTCGGCGGTGCTCTGACCTCCAGAGGCTGCTGCTCAGCCCAGGACCCTCAGATGACTTGGATGTGGAATGGCTTGGGTGTGCATTTCCTGAAAGCCACTCAAAGAGCAGTAAGGAAGCTCTGGGGCTTGTGGTCTGCGTGGTGCTGCACACAGCAGGCCCTGGGCTGGAAAAGGCCAACATGAATCAAGAAAATGGAGAGAAGCTCGCATGAGATGGGACAAGCCAGAAGGCGGGATACCCAAGAGCTGGTGTTGACAGGTGAGGGCCGCTTCAGGCTCACACTGGTCTGTGGGGGCTTCTCCAGGGCTCCCTGTTTTCAGAGCCATTTGGAAGACAATCCAGAGGAATGCCCACTGTCCTCTGCTCACCTTTCCTCCAACACAAGCTGAGCACCTACTGGAAATACCCAGCCCGGCCCAGCCCTGCCGAACACTGAGGGTGCAACCCTCCTGGGGACCCCCAGCAGGACCCCAAGGTCAAGGTGAGGGAAAAACTCCTGAGGGCCCACAGTCCAGGTGGGGCTGCGGAGGAGTGCGCACAGCCTGAGGGCCCCCCCCCATGGCGAAAGGCCTGGGGGTCCTGGGGTCAGAGGTCATGGTGTTGTTCTGCGGGCGGCGGCACGTGGGGGGCGCAGCGGGAGCTCCGCAGAGAGGACCCCCTCCCCCACCCTCCAGGGACGCGAGGCCCGCGGAGGTCTAGGTGGGCTGGGGTCCGCCCCCCTCCCCGGGGGCCGGAAGAGGATGGGAGATGGAAATCCCAAGTGTCTGCTTGCAAGACAAGAGGTTAAAACCAACAGCCTGCGCAGAAGCGGAAGCGCACTCCAGGCCGCGGGCTGCGCGGGGCGAACGTGTCTGAAGGAGTCTTACGCGGAGGTGCAACTAAGCCGGTGGAACCGAGCGCAGACCTTCACGCGCGGCTCCGCCCCCGCCTGCCCCCTCCGCGCGAGGGGCGCCTCTGCCGCCAGGGGGCGCGCACTCACCAGAAAGCCCGAGGTGCTGTCCAGCAGGCAGCGCACGCGGCACACGAAGCAGCGCGTCAGGAAGGCCGAGAAGTCCGTGGGCGAGCCCGCGCCTCCCTCCTGCGCGCGCAGCAGCCTCCCCAGGACGGCGTCCTCTGCGGCCGCGACGGCACCGGCGCGGGGGCGCGGCGGAGAGACAGGCGGTGAGTGTGCTCTGAGGGCTCGGGCGTGCGCTTGGGGCTGAGCGCCCCGCCCGCCCGCCGGCCTGCCGCGTCCGCGGCCACACGGGGTCACGCGCGCGCACGGGCACACAGGTGTGCACACAGTCACACGCGCGTGCACACGGCCACACGGGGTCACAGGCGGGCCTCCCCACACCACCACCCTGCGACCCACCCGCGCTGCCACCGCCCCACAGCCCACCTCGCACACACACCTCACGCACACTCTACCACGCACACACCACAGCCCACCACACACACCCCAGCTCACAGAGCCCACCTCACACAGCCCACTTCACACACACACACACACACACACCCTTCATACACACATCTCTACATAGCCTCACGTCACACGAAACACACCACCACCACCAGCCCACCTCGCACACACCTCACGCACCACTCTACCACGCCCACACCACAGCCCACACACACACCCCCAGCTCACAGGAGCCCACCTCACACGCCCACTTTCACACACACACACACCACCCTTACACACATCTCTACATAACCTCGTCACACACAAACACACACCACACACACACGCCCACCTCGCACACCTCCACCGCACATCTACCACGCACACACCACACCCACCCACACCCCCAGCTCACAGAGCCCACCTCACACACCCACTTCACACACACACACACACACCCCTTCATACACACATCTCCATAACCTCGTCACACACAAACACACCACCACACACACAGCCCACCT
The DNA here is from genome assembly GCF_017311325.1 of Ursus maritimus. Lineage (NCBI taxonomy): Eukaryota > Metazoa > Chordata > Mammalia > Carnivora > Ursidae > Ursus > Ursus maritimus. The sequence goes on from NW_024423897.1 coordinate 63,243,614, forward strand.
CGCACACTCCACCTCACGCACACTCTACCACGCACACACCACACCCCACCACACACACCCCAGCTCACAGAGCCCACCTCACACAGCCCACTTCACACACACACACACACACCCTTCATACACACATCTCTACATAACCTGCGTCACACACAAACACACCACCACACACACACAGCCCACCTCGCACACTCCACCTCACGCACACTCTACCACGCACACACCCACACCCCACCACACACACCCCAGCTCACAGAGCCCAACTCACACAGCCCACCTCACACACACACCCCAACTCATACACACATCTCTACATAGTCTGCCTCTCTCACACACACACACACACACACACATAAACACTCCACCACACACATCCCAGCTCACAGACCCCAACCTACACACACAGTCCACCTCACACCCTCCCCCACACAGCCCAACTCACACACACCCTGACTCACACATACCACACACACCTCCAAACTGACACACACCCCACCATATGCACACACACATCCCAACTCACACCCCACCACACACACTCTACCGCACAGAGCCCACCTCACACTACCACACACCACACACACACAGCCCACCTCACATGCACACACCCCACTACACACACCCTAACTCATATACACATCTCTACATAGCCTGGCTCTCACACACACATGAATACACCACCACCACACACACAGTTCGCCTCACACATACACCTCAACTCACACACCCTCAGCCCTTCTCACACATAGCCTTACACCCACACACACCCCACAACACCCCAACTCAAACAACACAGCCCCCACCACACACTCACCCCACCAGACACACCCAGTGTGCTTCACACAAACCCCTCACACACATATACCACCTCATAGATACATGCTGCCAGACACACACACACCATCTCACACACACACCACCACACACACACCGCACCATGCACACACACCCTGCCCACACACACACCCCACACACATCCTGCCACATACACGCCCATACACACACCTGCCCCACCACATACACTCACACACCCACTCCCTCCATACACATGCCCACCTCTACACATACACCTGCTCCACCACATGCACACACACATGCCTGCCACACACACCGATACCCCAGCCCCCACATGCCCCCACCGCATGCTGCCCCATCCCTTGCACACACACATACACATGCATGTGTGTTCCATTAAGTACCACTGGCATCTCTCCCTGTGCTCCCAACCCACCCTCCTCCCCCGATAGAGATAGTTGCTCTGACAAATTTTGCCTTCATTGTCCTTTGCCCTTAAAAATACTATTTCAGTATAACTGCATGAATGACTATGGATCAGTTGTCTAGTTTTGTTTTGGCCTTTATAAAATGATATTGCATATTGCTACCTGGGGTTTTCTTTTTCACTCAACTCTGTGAGGTTAATCATGCTGTTGCCTGAGATTGTGGTAGAAGCTTTTCTTGAATTGTTTACAACTTCGGGGGAAGTGTGTAGAAGAGCAGGGAGCCCCCAGTGGACACCATCCCCTCCCCTCTGTCTCCTGTCTGCTCCACTACCTCTCGGAGACGGATGCTTGCCGCATGTGTTGCAATGGGGCAGGGGCCATAGACCTGGAGGAAACACTTTGCAGGGGGGCTTGCCCACAAGGGGCAAGGTCTCTGAACAGACAATAATCTTTAGGCCTTTTCTCAGGTAAATCTAATATGGGCCAAAGGAATTTCCTGGAAGATGTGCATTTTGAGGGGGAGTTTGCAAAATGAGAGACAAGTACTGTAGTTTCTTGTGAGGTGGTCTCATGCTCCAGCCAAGTCAGAGATACACATGCATTCAGGAGCCAGAGAGCTGAGTGGGGGCCCCTGGAGACAGGAGGGGTGTGGGGGAGGGGGTCTCTGAAGGAGAGAAACGTCGGGCACTGCATGCAATGTGAAGCAAAGGAAGATGAGAAAGCATGATGGTAATTTCTCAGGACACATCCTCATGTTTACACGAACTGCTCCAAGTCTTGTTTAGGCCCATGGAAGACCCAAAGACCCACCTGTCTCTGAGTGCAGGGGCTGCCCAAACACCACCTGGGGAGGGTCCATGGCCCAGTGGAGCTGCCGGCAGAAGTCCTGGCGGTCGTCCACGTGGATGTAGTCGTAAATGTTTTGGTGCATCACATCGGTCTGCAACATTGCAACATTGTTTTAAACTAAGTGAATCTGCATGCTTTTTATTCCAGTGATTAATAACTGCAAAAACTGTCTCACTCAGCCGAGAAGATGTCTCATGGGAAAGGCAAGAGTTTGGCATCTGACTCATGCAAGGCCCCCCGTCCCCAGCCTTTCACTCACCCAGGCAGTGCTCTGGGGGGGACAGAGCAGGAGGCTCAGAGACCAAATACCTTCTGGGTCCAGGATACCCACTTTTCTCCAGGACTCAGAGAGCTCATCAAGCTGTGTGTTTATGATGTGGGCACTTTTCATCCTATCACAAAAGTTTATTAGGAAAGCATCCTTGAGAAGTGAGGTGGGAACTGCCGGGTGAGAACAGAGTCATAAGGTGAGACAGGAGCTGCCAGGTGAGCTGGGAACCATCAGAGCAGATGAGGGCCTGGCCAGGCCTCCTGGCCAGTGATTTCCTTCATCCCAGCACTTCCAGGCCTGGCTGCTGCTTCCTTCTATGATGCCACAAGGACATGCTGGTGTCCCACCCTCTCTCTGGTCCTTTGTCCTCCCACCTACCTGAGCCCTGAACACAGAGGTCGACCCACAAAAGGACCAGGTCTACACGGGAAGCTGCAGTTCAGGGTGCAGAGGCCACAACTTGGGGCTACAAAGACTGGTTTCCGAGGAACATGACTATTGCGATTGTCAGCAGAAGTGTTCTCAGAGGGCGGTGCACATCTCCCCCTTACCTTCCCTTAACTGAAGCAGGTCGCCCATTATCCACAGTGAGACCCTGTCCCGTCAACACCTGAATAACCTGCCAGGTGCCCTGGGTGATCTCTTCGGAATGGGCCATTTCTAAGTGTGTGTCATTTCCCAACAGGATCATTATGATAATTAGATGGAGGGAAAGTTCCTGAAGAATCAAGACCAGAAATTAGGTTACTTTTAAAGAAAGTAACTAGTAAACTCACCCAGACTGGATGAGACCCACCATCTTTTCAAGGGGCTATACTCTAGCCCATAACTCCGTGTCTAGGGTTCATTGGGACCCCAAATGTCAAACAAGATACAACTGCAGGAAGGTAAAAGGAACATGATCATAACTTGAAAGCTGTACTACAATCATCTGTGCATTTCTTAGTCCAAACAGACTATGTTATCAGAGAAAGAAGTGGTCGCAGAGAGGTCAGAATGCTTGTTGTCCTTGGTCGTTGTCGTCCAAGGTCAGAGGCTCTGGATGTGAACTTGGGGCCAACAGGCAGAGACCAACTCATGGTTAAAGTGGACACCACTCAAGCTCAAGACCTGGTGACTCCCCACTCACCTGCCAGCTCCTACCTCACCTGGCAACCCTATGATCATGAGTGTCCTTCCCACAGGGATACTTTGTTAATAAACTTCTGTGATTCAGTATAACATAGAGGCTGAAAAGTACCACATCAAAAGCATACAGTTGGATGAGTGAGTTCTCAGTGTAACCAACACTCAGATCAGGAAACAGGACACAAAAGCTTCTCAGATTCCCCTTCTTTCCAACCTCCCGGGGGGGGGGGCATGGTGCAGACTACTCGTGCTGTGGGCTGGTTATGTTTGTAAATGGAATGCTGTTTTTGATGTCTGTCCTCTTGCTCAACATCACAGTTGTAACGTGCACCTATGCCGTGTGTGTGGCAGCAGTGTCTCGTGCCCATAGGGTGAGTGTTTCCACCTGATTAATCCACTTGGCCTCTTCCACACTCCTCTGCTGTGTCTGAGTGCATCTCTGCTGGGTGCACACCTGGGGGTGGGGTTCCTGGGTCCGCGGTGGCCAAGGGCCATTGTTAGTAGACGGCACCGAGCAACCTTCCAGAGTGAGTGCACAAGTACGCCACTGCAGCGGCGATGCCAGTCCAGGCGCTGTACACTCTGGCTGACATGTAACATCCCCAGCCTTCTTTAACTGAGCCGCTGTGGTGCATGTCTCACCGTTTCTCACTGTGGTTTAACCTGCATGTCATAAAGCCCAATGAAACCGTGCATTTTCTCACATATTTATTGGTCTTCAGGTGCAAATGTGTGTGTGTGCCACATGTCATGTGGGTGTGTGTCTGTTGTCTTTTCTTTGTCCTTCTCCCAGTTCCATTGAGCTATCTTGCTGATTTTTCTGTTCTTCATCTGCCCTGGACATGGGTCCCCTACTGGGTGGGCTCCACAGCCAACATCATCACTCCTTGGCCTGCCTTCCTGCTCTCTTAGTGGAGCTAACGCAGCCGACTCATCAGTCTTTCCTCATGGGTGGGGTCTTGCCCTCATCATTCCTCACCGATCTCCTAACTTGGTCCTGAAGCTTCTAGAAACTTCTGCCATCACCTGATATTTACTGGATATTTACAGGATTTGTTTCTTTTCCACATGGATCCGGTTCATCCAACTCCATTTGTTGACGAGACCACCATTTCCCCACCACCGGGCAGTGCCCCCTTTGTTATAAATTCCATACCCATGCATACGTGTCTGCCCTGAGCTTCCAGTCCCGTCCTGTGAGTCTGTTCATCAACCTGTGTGCCAATCCCACGCTGCCCCAGCAACTGGGCTTTACAGAAAGTCTTGTGTCCAGCAGGTAAGTCCCCAGTAATCAGCACTCTTGCCCCCTTGCCCTCTCTGGATGGTCCTGGATAGTCACAGCTCTCTGAATTCCCAAAACCTTGTTCATTTCCACCTAGAAAAGCTGCTCGGTTTGTATGTCATTACCTCTATAACATGATCTGACATCTTTATAATGATCATTGGAGCCCTCCAGTTCACGAATATGGCATATCTTTCTGTTTGGTTCTTCTTTAAATTCTATAAATAATGTTTTCTATTTTCTGTGTGAGGTACTGCATACCACTTGATTGACTCATTACTGGGAATTCAGGGTTCTTCTATCCTGCTGTAGATGGATGGCATTTTCCCCTCTATAGTTTTGATGAAAGGAAAAGACCATGCTGACCTCTAAGCACTGGGCAGTCATAGTTCCCATGGTGAGTTAATAAACAGGCACTGTCGTTCAGTTATTCTCTTCTGAGCTTTAGTAGGCGACCCTACACTTTTGTAGAATCCCAGGAGGTGGGTGTCCCTGGATGCTCTGTTCATGTTTCTCCACACCTTAGTTAATTAATGGAAGGGATGTGTGCAATTAACATGCAAGATGGGGGTCTGTGGCTTAACAAAAACAGGAGACATACCAACTGGGGGGGGTCATAATAAAACTGGAAAAGATATTTCTGACTCAGACAAATTTGAAGACATATCAAACATGAATACTTCCTAGGTTGGGCGAGTAAAGGTGTAATAATTAGTGTGGCATGTCTGACTGCCCTTAGTCTCCCTTAATCTCCCAGAGTCTGCTCCCTACAAAGCAAGGTCAAGAAAAATAAACAGTGGGGAAATGTGACAAGGAGTGGAGAGAGTAATATAGTAATTGTTCAAATAGTGGGGCAAAAAACAAATAGTGGAAAAACAAACACAGCTTTAATCAAGTAAAGCCAGCCTTTATTTTAGCTCTAAACCATCATTTATGGAGTTAAGAATAAAATCATTACCAATTCTTACAAACCCCATTCCAGCAGTTGTCATCCTTACTTTCTGTGCAAATTGTGTACACATCTGTTCCCTAGCCTGTAGGACTCCTAACTGCCCCAGTGCCCTCACCCTGGTTCACATGGGGACAGCTTTCCCCCAACTGCCGGCCTTTGAGAGAATGGACCACCTCCTGAATCAATAAACGCCAACGGCAACAAAATATACATCTAGAACCTCCTTGTTCATCACAAAGACTCCTGAACCTGAACACACTAAAATGTTTCCCGAGTTTTGTTAAGTATTTTGCACAAGAAGTTCACAACAGCACAAAGCTGTTCTAATATTTTCCTGAAATATTTTGCATAGAGGCAGTGCCTGATTTAATGGCATTTGGAAACAATTTCCTTATAATAAAAGGTAAAACTTTATTTTACATCTAACACTTGGTGGAAAATAACCAAGCTCTAATAAAACAGAGAATCCAGGGAGTACGTTCAGACCTTGGACCAGAGCTGCTCCTCAGGACACTTGCATCTATCACCAAAGCCACCTCCGGATTATGGCTGGAGGCAGGCGGCTCTGGGTGTGTCTGGAGAATTCACAGGGCAATTCAGCAGACAGTGGTAGGAGCTGAAGGGAATTCTGAGCATGGAAAAGGCAGACCAGACCATGTTTTCCTAGATTTAGACCCTGCACATGCAATCAAGGAGACAAAAACAAAGGCTTCATCATTTGGGGGCTGGAATCACATCGTGTCCACAGCCTGGCGCCGGACATCAGGGGGCCCCTGAGCTCCGTGCTGCACGAGGGGGCCCTACTGCCAGGGAGCTGTGCAAACTCGGCAACCCTGAGAGCACGTGCAGAAAGCTAAAGTGGGGAGGAAGGGCCTCAGGCCGCCAGCGCTCCAGGTGCTCACCTATCTGGGGTGGGTGATGCATTCCCAACCACTTCACATCTCCTGACACCTGCCCCACTGTCTTCAGGAGGTGGAGATGGACACAAGGACACAGTGATGGAGCCCTCCCGTCACCCACTGCCAGGAGCAGCCAACAGGCAGCCTCCCCTGCGGCAGGGCTGGTGGTGGGGACCCTTCCCCCTGAGTGTCATCGGGCGGCTAATGCTCCGTCCGGTGCTCTGTACGCGGAGGAGGAAAAGGAGGCTGAGAGAGAGCAGAGCTGAGGCTCCACCCCCTGGTCTGACGGGGCAGCCCTGGGAGTGCCTCTTGGTGGTCACGCCCACCACACTTCATCTACTCGCCACTCGCTGGCCCCATCTGTGGGGTCCTTGCCGGGGCCACACCTCCATGCGCTGCAGGGGCTGACCCAGGCCACGTGGTCGGCTGTCGCCAAGGGCTGTCTTGTGGAAGAGCCAGTGGCAGGGAAGAGGCCTGATCAGGGTGGGGTGTGTCAACCATTCCGCCCTGGGTTCAGGTGGTAAGAAAGCAAATGTAGAGGTGGGTGTAAGAGGAATTGCTTCGCAGAATCATCTGTACCGTGGCAGCCACTTCAGTTTTGGAAATGAATCAAAGTGACAGTTTTCATGGAAATTAGATCAAATGCTCCAATCAGCTTCAGGGGCCTTAGGTCAACTTGAATTTTCACATGTGTCAGGGACCCACATTCTCTGATCTTGGCTTCCACAACCCTTTGCTTCTGGGTACCCCCTGGCTCTTCCACCCATCCAGTGAGATTTTTGTTATTAACTCCACATACTGCCTCTCAGCTTCATTCATCACTTGGCTCTGATCCTGGATCCTGCACACATTTCCCCTCTGCTGGCAAAGGTACTCCCGGCACCATAGGAGGGCCCCTCGAGTGTCAGCCACACCCAGCCCAGGACTGCCTGCCATGGGTAGCCTCCCCAAGAGTCTGGTCAGCGTCCCAGTGGGCAGTTTCCCGCTGGCTAGCCCTGGCCTGGGGCACCTCCGTGACCTCTCCATCACCCAGGGGCATGGCCTCACCCTCAACAATGAGGTGTCTCCAGAATGTGCTCCTTGCTGGAGCGCCAAGCCTCCTGCGGGCTCTGTAGACCCTCCATCCCCTGTGTTCCTGTGTTCCTAGTTAATGATTCTTTATACTAAACTTGCATCAATTCTTTATATTAAGCTATTCAAATCACTTCCCAGTTTCTGCCTCCAAACTGGACCCTGACTGACAGACACTGTATGCCTCATTTTCCAAAGTTCTATTTTGTTCTTTCTCTTATCCGCCTATTTGTATGTTGAATGGAGTGTGTTCATAATTTTACATGGTGAACCCCTCTTCGGGGGGCATATTTTTATGGGAATGGCTGTGGCCCTGCTGCTGAAGGGTCACATTTATGTTTCCCTGGGGCCCCACGATCTCATTTGTCCACCACCAGCTCTGGACTTGGGGGCCTGCACTATGCAAGAGTGTGAATTTGGATTTGGACCTCAAGCTCAAGCTTTGGATTTCTCATGAGCAACTTCTTTTCCTTTGCCCTCCCTGGGCCATGGGTGGGGGTCTTATTGCACCTTTTCTTGGAGGAGGATCCCAGTGTTTGATGGGTCTCAACCCCAGAGCCCTGCCCCAATGTCTAGCATCATCCAGCCTGGGCAGGCCTGGGGTAACGGACCAAATGAATCATCTGTGAATCAATAAGGGCATTTCCAGAACACGGTATTTCCTGCATGTGCCCCAAATCTGGGGTTCCAGACAGTGATGCTACAGTGAGGAGAGGCGCCTTGGTGCTCACCAGCCCCTCACCTGAATGTGAGATGCATGGTGGAGGCACAGCCAGCAAAATTCACTGCCCCGTAAGCTTGTGACACCCTGGACAATGTCATATCTCTTGTATAACCCCAAGCCCTAGACAAAGCTGGGGTATGAAAATCCTTACCTGATAAAAGCTCTGTGATAAGAAAAGCCTGATTTTGCAGACGTGTAAGGCTGGAAGACAGTAAGCACGTGCAAGACAGTGGGACCCACTGCAGAGCAGGTCGAAGGGCTGTGTTTACCTGGTGGAAGCCCAGATAGTCCACGATTGTTGCTGAAGCATAAAATATCATGCCTTCCGCACTCACGACCAGGGCGAAGCCATCGAGAGACTAGAAGAGACAAGAACTCGAATTGGCTCCAGCAGACATTCTCAAAACCCTCACAATGAGAAAGTGCAAGCATTGTTTTTACTGCATTGTCAACCATTTCTCATTTTGTAGTCTGTATTCATAACCTCCAGAAACACTCACTTTTAATTCATTTATGACTATTTTGCAACAGGTCCCAAGTTAGCAGATGACAGGGGAACTTGGTCATGGTTTATAAGCCTCAGGACTGTGTTCTTCTTTTTCTAGTGATTATAAAACTTGTGTTTTACAAAATAAAACTTTCTTCATGACGAGATGAGACTCCACCAGTATCTGAGACGTGACAGGAAACTTGTGGATTTCCCCTGTTCACGCACTTTCTTCCAGCCTATGTTCTGGTTTTCCTAAGAGTTTTTAACATGAAAAAGTGTTGAACTCCATCAAGTGCTATTTCTTTTCTTTTTTTAAAAAAAAGATTTTATTTGTTTATTTGACAGAGAGATAGAGACAGCCAGCGAGAGAGGGAACACAAGCAGGGGGAGTGGGAGAGGAAGAAGCAGGCTCCCAGCAGAGGAGCCTGATGTGGGGCTCGATCCCAGAACGCCGGGATCACGCTCTGAACCAAAGGCAGACGCTTAACGACTGAGCCACCCAGGCGCCCCCATCAAGTGCTATTTCTACATCTACTGAAATAATCACATAGAATTTATTTTGTCTATTGTGGCAAATTTGTTGATAGGTTTCTGATGATGAATCATTCTTGTGTATTATGGGGTAAGCCTTATAATTTTAAATACGTTCTTGGGATTGACTCATTTCACTTAGGAGATATTCATCTGTATTTAAGGAAAAGCTAGCCTATGAGCATGTCTCCTTATTTTGGTGTCAGGATCACCAGAAATGAGTCAGACCCCATTCTCTGTTTCCCATTTCCTGAACACACTTTTTTAAGGCAAGGATAACCTGCTCTTTGAAAGTTTGGTTTCACTTCCAAGAGCAGCCAGCTTGGGCGCATTCTGGGGAGAGGGCAAGTGAAAAAAGGCAGATGTTAGCACCACGTCAATTTATGTAACGGTTGTTAGTGTATCCAGGTTTTTTAATTTTTTTCTTATATCAATTATAATGCTTCTTAAAATATTGTCTAGCAGTGCATCCATTTCCTCTTGATTTTTAATTTGTTAGTGTATGTTATTCATAATATTTTTATGATTATTAAATCTCAGTTGTATCCATAACTTGTGTGTGTGTGTTTGTGTGTAGAAAATTAGGCCATGCGGCTGTGTTGTGCCTGACTTCAAGTCTTTATTTGAAAAGCAAGCTTTGCGGCCCCATCCTGCAGTGGCTTCCCAGAACCACCAGTAGTCAAGGTGCCCAGGGGAGCACAGCCACTGGATTGCATGATCAATGAGCATTTCATCCATCTATCTATCCAACCATCTATTATCTTCTTCCTCCTCCTCACCATCATCATCATTATGATAAAGAAAATGACATTCATGCTGTGTAGGTCCTCATGAGTGTCAGGGGCTCTACGGGAAGCAGCTCGTTCGATTCCGCGTCACCTCCACGGGGTGGGAGGTTCTGACTCTACTTGGTCAGCGTGGAAACTGGAGGTGAGGGAGGCACCCGGACAGTGCAGTTCATAAATATTTCAGTTTGTGTCTTTAAAATACAGACATTTAGGGGCACCTGGGTGGCGCAGTCATTAAGTGTCTGCCTTCGGCCCAGGGCGTGATCCCAGAGTCCTGGGATCAAGTCCTGCCTCAGGCTTCATGCTCCTCTGGAGCCTGCTTCTCCCTCTCCCACTCCCCCTGCTTGTGTTCCCTCTCTCGCTGGCTGTCTCTCTGTCAAATAAATAAATAAAATCTTTAAAAAAATAGATAAAATAAAATAAAATAAATAAAATACAGACATTTAGAGGCTAAATTAACCTCTATAAGTTTGTGGTTATTAGCAATGTATCACAATACTCATTTCCCTTAATTATTGACCATGTGGGATACTTTTTCTTTCTTTCTTTTTAAATTTTTGCCAATTTGTTTAGTGATAAATTTTTTACCATTATTATAATTTTCATTTCTTTGACTTTTAATGAGATTGATATTAAGGAGATCTCATACATTCATTGTTAGCCTGTAGTTCTTCTTTGGTAAACTGCCCGTGCATATCATGTGCTAATTTTTCTGTTAGGGTTTATAAATATCAATTTCTAAGAGCTTTTAAATTACTGAGATTGAAGATTTCTAAGGCATTCTAGGAAAACGGCAGCCACTTAAACCCAAATACCCTCACTGATAAATGATGGAAAACAACACAAATTTGTGTAAAACTACACAAATCTATGCCCTTGTCATGATGAGAACACAGGGAGCTGGTAACTTCCAAGTACATATTAGCAGAAAAGACAGTACTACGTCCCAGTGAGTATGAAAGGAAGAAAGTGTGCAGTTTCTCCTTATGAAACTGGGGGGGGAAGCCAATTAAATCCAATGTAAGTGGAAGAAAAAGTAAAAACAGGAGTGAAAAAATCAATGATATTGTTTAAAACTGTCAAATTATAAACATCATCAAGAAAGTCAAATTCAGTTTTTTGAAAAGATTAATAAATTGATAAACCCCTAGCAAATCTGATCAAGAAAAATACAAATTACTGACATCAGAGATTTAAAATCATTACAGATCTACAGCCATTAAAAGGGCAGTGAGAAAATATTAAGAATGAAATTCAAAAAATTAAGCGATTTAAATGAAATGGACAAATTCCCTGAAACACACTAACAAAAGTGATATAAGAACAACTAGACGGAGCACCTGGGTCGCTCAGTCGGTTAAGCATCCAACTCCTGATTATGGCTCAGGTCGTGATCTCAGGTCATGAAATGGAGCCCTGTATGGGATTCCACGCTGGGCATGGAGCCTGCTTGAGATTCTCTCTCTCTCTTTCTCCCCCTCTGCCCGCCCCCCACCGCCATGCATGCTCACTTGCTCGCTCTCTCTCTCTCTCAAAAAAAAAAGGAACAACTAGAAAATCTAAATAGCCCAATATCTATTAAACAAATTGAACTTATTTTTAAAAAAGATTTTATTTATTTGAGAGAGGAAGAGAGCATGAGCAGGGGAAATGAGAGGGTGAGGGGCAGAGGGAAAGGGACAAGCAGACTCCCTGCTGAGTGGGGAGTCCAACTCGGGGCTTGAACCCAGCATCCTGAGATCATGACCAGAGCCGACGTCAGATGCTTAACTGATTGAGCCACCCAGGCACCCCTAAACAAGTTGAATTTGTAATCAAAACCTTCCCACAAAGAAAACTCCAGTTGCAGATCAAAAAACATAAAATGACTAGGAATAAATCGAATAAAAGATCTGCAGGGCCCAAATAATCCAAGAGATATGCAATGTTCTTGGATTGAAAGACCCCATTCAGGTAGAGTCCAGTTCCCTAAATCAGTCTGTAGATGTGATACCATCCCATTCCCAATCTCAGGAGGGTTTCTTCTCTCAGCAGAAATTGTCAAGCTAATTCTAAAGTTTGTATGTGCTAAGGGCCCAATTTACCAAAGCAACCATGTTAAAGAAGAACAAAATTTCAGAACTTATGCAGACTTCATGACTTAGCGTAAAGCTGTGGTAACCAGGTCAACATGGCGTTAATGAGTCTGGGACAGCTGCTTGTCGATGTGGAAAAAATGAACACTGACTCCTATCTAATCCCACAAAAATTAATTCAAGACATAGCTTAGGCCTAAAGATAAACCCCATAATCATAAGGTTTCTAGAAGAAAACAAAATGTCTTCCTAAGTTGGAAATAGGCAGATTTGGATAGGACACAAAAACACTAGTCCTTCATGGAAAACTGATAAATTGGGCTTTATTAAAAGACACCATTTAAAAATGAAAAAGACAAGCCACAGACCGAGAAAACAATATTCACAGTATATTGACAAAGGACTTTATCCAGAATAAATAAAGAATTTCCATAAACCAACAGTAAAAAGATGAACAACCCAATTTTTAAAAATGGGCAAAAGACTTGAACAGATACTTTACTAAGGAGATGGAAGAATGGCCTGTCTACAGATGAAAATTCATCAATATCATTAGTCATCAGGGAAATGCAAAGGAAAATCACATTAAGATAGCATTTCATACACACTGGGATGGTTACAGTCAAGAAAACAGACAACACTAAATGTTGGTGAGGATATGAAGCAGCACTGGTCAGAACAGAAAATGCGACAATCACACTGGGAAATGATTTTGTGATTCCTCATAAACATGAACGTGCATCTCTCCTATGACCAGAAATTCCATTCTTAGTGCTTACCCAAGTGAAATGGGTGTGTTCACAAAAAACACCCAAACAAGAATGTTCATAGTGGCTTTATTCACAATAGTCCTGGAAATAACTCAGCATCTACCACCTAGAGCAGGCACTGCAGAATAACCCAAATGTGGGAAGAACCACACAGAGAAAAAGAGCACCCCGCTGATCGTGGGGCCTGTGCATCTATTTACATGGAGCCCAAGAGTAGGCCAAACGAATCAAGGGGATAAATACCAGAAACCAGTTCCCCGGTAGTGGTAGAGGGGAACAAATTAAATGAAAGTAGGAGAAAGACCTCTATACAAATAAATTTGAAAACCTAAATAAGTATATGTTTTCCTAGGAAAATATAATTTACGAGAATGGACCCATTAGAGACAGAAACCTTAAACAATTGATTTCTGTAGAAGAAACAGAAGTTACCAAGGAGCCAGCCCACAAAAATGTACTAGGCCCAGATGGCTTTAAAATGTAATTCCACCCAGTGTTAAAGATCACATCACATCAATGCCCCATAAATTGTCCCAGAACATAGAAAATGAGGGAAATTTTTAAATTATTTTTAGAAATATAACATTGACACTTAACTCTGATAAGGAAAGTACAATAAAAATAAAATTACAGACCTTTCATTATTAATGAGAATGTAGAAATAAAATATTAGCAAACAGACTCCAATTTCACATTAAGGAAATATGGTACACATGAACAAGTAGATTTATTCCAGGAATGCAAGGTTGACTCAATATTAGGAAATCCGTTAGCATAATACACCACATTTATAGATCTAAGGGGTAAAGTCTTATAATTATCTCCATAGATGGTAAAAGGGCTTTCCACAATATTCAACGCTTATTCTTTATAAAAACTCTTACGAAAATGGGAATTATAGGTACATTCTTAACATGATGGTGTGCGTGTGTGTGTTATTCCTAAGGCACCAACTTACTTAGTGGGAAAATATTCTGTGTGTTTCCAGCAAGATCAGGAAGCAAGGCAAAGATACCCATGGTCTCCCATCCAGCGTGTGCAAACTATGGCCCCTAATGCGGCCTGCCCCTTGATTTTGTAAATAAAATTTTACTGGGACACAGCCAACCCAATCATTACTTATTGTTTGTGGCCACTCTTGCACTACGACAGCAGAACTGAGTAGTTGTGACGTAAGCTGAAAATATTTACCCTCTGGTCTTTTAAAGAAAATGTAGGCTGACTCCCGTCCTATAGTGACCACTGGAGCTGTTGCAGTAAGACAAGAGAAACCCACAGGGGGTGTAAGAACTGGGAAAAGTAAAATGGTGTCTGTTTACAGATGATCTCACTATTTTTCCGGAAAACCTTAGAAAGCCAATGATAAAATGACTAAAAAAAAAAAAAAAAAAAAAAAAAGAATTCAGTAAGGAGGCAGGATATAAAATTAAATACATATATTCAATAATCTTTGTATACTTTATACTAGAAAAATGACTGAATCAGAGGGTGTGATGAGAGAGAAGACCTCATTTACAAACGTATCAAAGAAGATCCAAGTACTTTATAAATAACAAGAAATGTGTAAAACCCATGGGAAGAAAACTTTAAAACATCTTGAGACACAAAATTATATTTGAACAAATGGAAAGACACCCTTTGTTCCCGGGGGTGATTCAGCATCGTGCAGATGCCCATTCTGAACAGGTGAACCCATCAGCAGGCTGCAGCCCCATCTGTGCCCCACTGTTTATGGAGCGAGCAAGTTGGTGCTAAATAGGGGAGGTAACCATGCACTAAGAGCTACAAGACACAGGAGAAGCAGGGAGGGCGGCTGCCGACCTCTGTAGTCACAGCAGCTGGTGTCGTGCTCCTGTGGGCAGGTAGGTCATGGATGGCGCAGGGAGTCCAGAAACAGGCCCCAGCTCAAATGGAAACGTGGCATAGGAAGCAGGCATCATCCCAACCCACTGGGACAAAGGCGGCTTTCAATAAATGACGCTCTGTCCACCGTTTATTACTGCTTTCTGTTCGTCTGTCTGGTCAGGGCTGGAGAATCGACCACAGGGACGTTCCCCTCCAGGTTACTGAGCTGAGGGGTTCCTGTGGAGCATCACCTCATTCCCACGGCCGCCGTGGCTCATTGTTTTATGACACATACAGAGCCAGTTCACTATTGCTCTACTGGAGTCCCTTCATCTCGTGTCACCAGCAGACCAGCTGATTCTTCTTTGCACCCTTCATCAGGCTTCAGTGCAGGGTTCCTGACCTTGCAGAATTAACCGCCTACCCTCTCCTCCATTCTGTGCTCTGCAATGGCTTGGGGAACTTGGTGTTTTCTGCTCCTTAGAGGTTTCCTAAAACTTACTTGTAGAAACAAGTGGCGCAGACTCCCCCCGCCAGCTCTGCTCTTGCCCTCAGTGCAACATGACTTTGTCCAGAGTAACGTCACACGTACCCGCGCCCAGATGCCACAGGGCAAAAGCTGGGTTCTGGGGAGCCTCCCTCTGCCCACTCACGCTCCTACATGAATGTAGCTAGTTGGACTGCAGAAGGATGGAGCCGGCCGTGAAAGGGGCCAGAGACTCCCAACATCATAAGCCCTGCACAGGTCCCGAGCTGCCAGGCTCCGTGGGGCTGTGGTCAGGCCTCTGTCTCACGGAGCCACACAGAGCCTGTTCACGGTGAACGTGTCTTCTGGGTGACGCCTTGTCTTTTTTGTTTGCTCCCTACTTTGTTTTCAGATAACTTTGTTCTAGATTTTCTGCTTTTTTCCTTTCAAAGTACAGTGCAACTGTTGTTTCAGATGTGTTTTCTGTGTTGGGGCTAGAGGCGTGGGAAACACACCTGCTGACCTGCACTGGTGTGTTCTTCCCAAAGAGGGTACCACACCACACAACGTCCCCGGGAAAACCCTCAGGGCAAAGGACGAACCCTTCCAACTTCATGCAGAGCGTGCTCTGAGGCAAAGCCACACAGTCAGCCACCGAAGGAAAGTCACAGCACTCACAAAAGTGTAAAATAAACACTCGCCAGAGGTCTTATTCAAGAGGGAAGAAGATTCAAAACCAGTCCAAAAAGCACTCGAGAAGCTAGGTGTTCAGAGGCAGTCAGGATAAGATTTCTGATGCAAAACTACCCTTTCTGATAATCCTAGAGCGGCTTGGCTCCTCCATGACTTGAAAGTTTCAGAATTTTAGACAATTTTCTGATGCAGAGGCGCAAACACCAGGGTAATAATGACTTCACGACAGGACTCAGAATTTGTGCTGAGTTTTCTGGGCAAGAAACCCCAGCCTCATGCAGCCCCCCAGCCGTGGCCACGGATTGAAATGGTCCATTTCCTTGCAAACCCCCCACCCCTGAATCCCAAGGTACTTCTACAGAATAGGAAATTGACCTCATACAACATAGGTGTCTGGCAGAACGTCTCCAGGAGTCAAACAAACTGCATTAGTTGCCATTTTAACACCTGGGCAGCTCCAGAGAAAAGCGTCTGGTCCCACTCTCCTAACACCTTTGAGTGGTGAATGGAAAGTCCAGTATTTGCCTGGATCTCATCCTAGGGGCTATACGAGAGTTTGTAAATAGCCCTAAACACCGCCCCCCTCGCCCCGGTGCCTGTTCTCAGACACATAGTATCTGGGGGGGGGGGGGCATCTATAAACGTTTGGGGTTGTTTATATCATTTATCAAAAGTCCTGCCTCCCCTGCCTGAGATAAAAGAGATACGGAAGCATGTGATGACATTTAGACACGCTGCCGTCCTGCAGGGGTGGGAGTCTTGCTAAGAAAAGAGGGCACCTGGCACCCACTATCCCCACTTCAACTCGGAAGTGCTGGAGCTCCTTTCTGCCTGGGTGTGACCCGGCCTCCCTCCTGCCCCACGCTCAAGCAGGGCAGATGGTGTTGAGGCCCTGGGGACTGGTGCCCATGGGGAATGGTGGGCTTCAGGGCGGCGGCAGGGAGAACAGGCCGGTACCACCCACTTCCCATGCAGTGACAGGGACACTTGGACAAACCAGGGCACTGTCACCACCGCGGCTCACACTTCATTGATGGCGGTGCAGCATCCCAGGACGGGAGCCCCCAACCACAGATGCCGGTGCAGCCCCACCCTTGGGATTTGGACAGAGGTGGGTGGGGTTGTGAGAAGAAGGGCATCAATTCTGCTAATGGACTATCAGAGCAACTCTGTGCTGTCACCACCACAAGGTGAACCTAAGTCATCAGCAGGCCGCGAGGCCGGTGACTGCCACACGGTGCTGGTGATGCTGACTGCGCAGGCAGGGAGTGCACGGTCTTCAGCCCCCCCACCCCCGGCAGAGCAGCCAGAGAGGAAGAGGGGCACCCGCTGCTCCGCCAGCTCCCCGAACGGCTTTTCCCAGTGCAGAGGCTGCCGCACACGGTGATGCCCCCCTAATGACAGTTCAGAGACCAGAGGACAGTTCGAGGCTGAGTATATAAAACGCCTTCTTAAAAAAGATTTTATGAGATTAGTCACAACCAAAAACAACCTTAATTTTAACTCACAAGGCAGAAATTTGGAAAAAAAAAAAAAAAGGAAAAAGACCATAAAACGCTATTTGCCGAGTCATATGGATTCAATATCAGATTGACATTCTGGTCCAGAATCATCATGCCAAATACTTTTACACATGTGGGACCGTCTTTCAAATATGCATCACCAACGTTTGTTTTCTCCCGGTCTCTTTTTAATCCTACAAGAGTTTTGTGTTTTTTTAAACATGGTACATGGAAAATGAGGTCACTTTTCCAAGTGGAAAAAAGGATTCGGTCCCAAACGTAAGACTGAACTTTTTTTACAGGAGAAAAAAAATCACATCTCTGTTCAGTTGCTGAAAGTCACGAAACGTGCACCTGCCACTCAGGAAGGCAGCGGGGTCACAGCAGGTGAGGGTCTGCGGGGCCAGCGCCTCCCACTCTGCTGGCCTTGCCAGACACTGCCACCACCCGCAGCCCCTCTGAGGGGATAAAGGCAAAGGTTTGAAAAACCCAGGACTTCCTTTGGCAAACCCTTTGAATATCCTGAGCTCGTCCAGTCCTGTGGCAGAAAACATAGCCAGCAAGTACTTCAAAGATCATTTTGTCAAGGTCACAGCAGAGGAACAAAAATTCTAAAGGGCCCCTCATTATTGCTCCTCCCTGGAATAAAGGGACTAGGGGAGCGGCGCACTCCCCTGAGAGCCGTCGCCATGGTTACAGAGCAACAACACAAGGCCAAGCCCGCTAGTCACTAGTCACGCGAGCGAGGGGGCACCGGGCAGCTGCTGGGCCTTGCTGGAGCCAGATCACTCGCAGCCTCTCCATGGGGCCTGTGTGCGTGCGAGGCACGTTCCTGCTCAGAGAGCGGAATGACTGGCTGTTTATAGATCCCACAAACAGTAAACTCAGCCTTGAATTTCTGCCACGAAGCCGCAACGGCACTTGAAAACGGTTCTTGAAAGATGCAGTTGGCTGACCATGGCAGGACCACAGAGATGGAGGCGGGCGTGGACCCTCAGGCCTCCTCGCTCTAGCCGGGGCCCCGCTCTGCTTAATCCACTGCCCCTGGGCTCCCTGGGCCTTCTCTGCCACGGAAGCCACTTTCCTGATGCAGGCACCAGGGGAGGGGAGGTGCTGGGACAGGGTGGGTGGGTTCCTGGGCCATCAGCAGGAACAACTGCTCTGGAGCCCTCCCAGCTTCGCCGTGCCCAGGGGATGGAACCCAGAACTGGGTGCAGGATGCCATGTCAAACATCTACTCCCCTTCCCTGGTGCAAGGCTGCTGTTTCAAAGACACTCAACCGTGTGCTGCCTTTTCAGCTCTGTGACCTTGGGCAAGTGAAGTAACCTCTCTGGGCCTCAGTCTCCTCATCTGAAAAATGAGAATGACCGCAGTGACCACCTGTGAGGGTTAAATGGGCCCTGCCCCACATAGAGTGAGCACAGAATCAATATTGGCTATGACTACTACTGATGGTAATCACAATTACAACCAGAATGCAATATTTTGTGCCGGACATGTGATTTTGATACCGGAAATGTTGAAATGATTTCAAAGTGAGAATAAAGCCTATGTTTTAAAATGGATCTACTTCCTGAGTACAAATATCTTAGTATGAAGTTTAGTTCATGAAAAGCCAGCCCAGTTAGGGACAATCAATAAGTAAACGCTGTTGGGGCGCCTGGGTGGCGCAGTCGTTGAGCGTCTGCCTTCGGCTCAGGGCGTGATCCCGGAGTTCAGGGATCGAGTCCCACATCGGGTTCCTCCACTGGGAGCCTGCTTCTTCCTCTCCCACTCCCCCTGCTTGTGTTCCCTCCCTCGCTGGCTGTCTCTCTCTGTGTGTCAAATAAATAAATACAATCTTGAAAAAAAAATAAGTAAATGCTGTTGATGAGTCTGAGGGTCCGTTTAGAGGAAGCAGGCCTGTCTTGCCAGGGGGTCCTGATGGTTGCAGGGTTGCACCCTGCTGACCCCCAAAATCTCTGAGCACTGCCTGGACCACCTGCCTCAGCCTGGCTACCACGGGTCACTCCAGACCTTCTGGGTCAGAGCGTGCCTCTGGACAAGTTCTGGATCTTTCCTCCACACATGGGCAGCTCTACACTCAGGAGAGTCCGAGCCTGCTTTGTCCCCCACCCCCACCACTTCAGAGCAGCAGGAAGGAGGGGGTAGCCCTGGGGGGCTGGGGTGGCTTGGGGATAAACCCCTCACCAGTGGAAAAACACAGTCAGGAAGCAGGGCCACTACGGCCAACCCTATAGACCTGGGAGGGGGCTGGCCGCCTCGTCCTAAGGAGGAGTCGGGGTGTGAGCCTGGGGTGCTGGTGGCACACTCCAAGACGGAACAAGTCAAGGGGTGGGGGTTCCCACCAGGCCCTCCAGAGCCCAGGTGACAGGCAGGTTCTCAGGCTCCCAGAGGTTAAGCCGCTCCCCTATGAACCCAGGATGAACCAGAGCTGGCCCAAAGGTCCTCCCAAATGCTGGCTCTTCTTGTAGTCATTAAAACTTCACACAGAGACTCCGGTTTGCAATTTCTCAGTGTTCACAGATGAAGACGTTAAAATGGCGAAGTAAACAAGAGTTACAACATGTGGCCCAGCACTGCTGTGCTCCTTCCACGGGCTTCCCTACCAGGGGCTGGCCCAGGATCTTCACCTTGTTCTGGAATCACCTGCTGGGGACCTTCCCAGTGACTGTGAGCTCAGTGGGGGCAGGGCCTCTGACACAGGTGTCTAAGCCTAGGAGACCCCAACAGAGCAGGGCCAGAGTGAACACACTGATCACTAAGCAGTGAGAGTGACCCAGTGAACCCCACTCAGTGCCACTCAGCCCCACTCAGAGGGTGGTTAGAGGCTTATGGGAATGGTCAGAAGTTCATGGTGCATGGTGGAAGGTTCACGGTGGACGACTGGGGGCTCGTGGTAGATGATGGGGGTTCATGGTAGACAGTCAAGGGTTCAGAGTGGAAGGTCAGGGCTCGTGGTGGATGGTCAGAGGGCTAATAGACAGTGGGGGGTTCACAGTAGGGAGTCCCTAATGACCTAAAAGCCACAAAGAGGCCAAGCCTGTTCAGGTCCCAGACACCTGATCCATCCGCAGAGATGGGGCCAGGAGCCATGCACTTCTGACCCCACAGGGAGGTCACTGGATGGGCACAACCTCTTGGGCCAGTGCAAGACAATGTTGAGAAGTGGCACGAGCTGGTGGGCACTGCGCTCAGGTCAGCCTGGGAGGCCTCATGCATATCGTCAGGCCGGCAGTGGGGCCTGGGGGTGAGGTGGAGGGGCTGTCCTAGGGGGCTTGCCTTCCTAGCCTGAGGGCTCTGTCGAACACCTGAAAGAAACTGAAAGGGGCTTCAGAAGACTGGGTCCAGCAGGTTCAACAGAAGATACTCAAAGGCAGATTTCTCAGAGCAGAAAAACCAAAGAGCAAGCAGGAGGCTGGGGACCAGGAGGTGCAGCCACAGGGGGACACTCGAGGGTCGCAGGGTCCACGGCCTATGCCACAGCCTGCGCCACAAGGGGAACCAAGATAAGGGGGACACTCGAGGATTGCGGTGTTCACAGCCTGTCACCTGCCATGGGTACCCAGAAACACACCAGCACTTGCCCTGGTCTCCCCACTCCCATCTTTCAAAAGTCGGGACAGAGGTGGTCACGGGATCACCCCTCCTGAAGCCAGTCGACCTGAGGGGGCCAGCCTGAGCACACGGTGGGGGGTGGGGAGTGGCCCCTGCCCTTGCTCCTGACCAGAGTCCCCCTGTCCAAGTCCCAGTCCCCTCTCAGTGGGCTGGGACCCCCCCCCCCCCCCCCCCCACTGGGCCCCCCTCCCTGCCACCTCCCCCCGGCCCATGCCTGACAGCTCTGCCCTGTCCTCCAGGTCTATTTCTACTGTGCCCCCCTTTCTGTAGCAGCCAACCCCAAGTTTTGGTCATGAGTTTGCTGGGGTTTTGTGCCTGCTCTTCCCAGCCTGTGTTTCTGGGGACTGGTCTCTTAATATAGCCAAGTACCAAGTGGAGGGGCCACAGAAGGAGACAGGCTCTCTCGTGAGGTCTAGTGGGAGGGTTAGGGTTTGTAGGTGTTTCTTCAGAAGAGCCATGGCCTGAAGGTGAGAGGTCTCTGTGCTTGCTGTACTTTCGGGTCTTGGAACTTGTCCAGAAATCATGCCAGCATGGCTCTCGGCTCCTTGCAGCTCCCTCCAGGCCCCCCGGACAGTGCCCCGCATGAGTCACCATCCCCAGGCCCAGGAGTGCCGGGAGCTGCTGGGACCCCTCCGAGGATCCTGTGGCAGCCGGCAGCTCAGTACACGGAACACAACCGGCCTTCACCCACATTCCCTCCCGGCAGTTCGTTCAATCAAACATGGACACAGGGCTTCCTGGCCAGCACAAGCTCTGGCTCCTCCTCCCCAAAATCAGGCCCAGGAGGATAACAAGAGGAACCCCAGAAAAGCCGTCGGGGGCTGGAGAGGGAAGGCGAGGCAGGGGCTGGGGCTTGGGGGCAGAGAATGGTGGAAGGAGGAAATCTTCTGTTCTGTTGCTGCCCAGGGACCGCCTCCCCTGGTGGGACAGGGAGAGGGCCAGCTGGAGGGGGCAGCCCAGGCTGGGGCTCCCGCCCAAGGTGGGCCAGCACCCCCTCCCCTCCTTGAGCCCTGCCTGCCCAGCACACAGCTCATCAGAGCAGGGACAGAGCACGTGGAGCAGCATGGGGGGCTCAGAACAGAAAGAGGGGTGTGAGTTTTAAAAAATACATTTCAGGAGATAAGACAAGACATCAGGAAAATGAAATAAGAACAAGAAATGTGACGAATGAATCAAGTGGCAATACTAGGTATGAAACTGTAACCGAGGAAATAAAACAGTCCAGGATATGGCGTGACGGACACGCACACAGGGCAGCCGCCGGGAGGAGCGCTCTCCTGAAGGGCGCTGGGGAAGGAAGACCAGACAGAACGTGGAAGAAAACCCAGCAACGGGAGGGTGGACGAGGGAGTGCCGACATCTGGGTAAGAGCAGCCCCAGAAGACAAAAGCAGGAGTGGAGAGGCGGTATGTGACAGAAAGACAGACTGAGGACTGAAGACCGCAGACGGAAGGAACAGGGCTGCACGTAGCCGAAACGAAGAGCACACAGCACAGCAGGCTTCTGGAAGGTCAGAGCCCCCGGCGAGCAGGCGCACTGCATATGCTCCCACCGGCCACTCTGCCATGGCCGCAACAGGGGGCTGCACACAACGGACCCAGTCCCTGACCGCGAATGGAAAGAAGTTCAAACCCCAAATCCTATATTCAGCCAAATTATCCAAATGTGAAGGCATAACACGCTCCGGCATGAGACCCGGGGAGACGTCACACCGCGACCCCCAGCGCTCACCCTCCAGGGAGAGCTCTCAGGAGAGAAACACACCCAGGCCGCAGACGTGGCCAGGGGGGCGTCCATACAACGTGAGGACCAGAGGCAAGAACCCGGGCCGTGCAGGATTCAACTTCGAGACGGAGTCGACACACGGTATCGGAGAGCAGAGGCCTGAGACTGCGTGTGAGCCCGAGAACTGCAGAAAACCAGCTGCTTGCTCGACAGGCAGTCCCCATAAGGACAAAAGCAGTTTTAAAAACTAGCGTTAGAAGGCTCAGTCTATTAACTGGAAAACCGGAGAGAAGGGAAAAAAGAAGCCAAAGAAAGTGCTGTGAGGGGGAAACACAAAATATGACGGCAGAAACCAGCCCCAAAGGAGCGTGACTACACGCGGTACCAAGAGGTGGGCGCCCTCGACAGGACGCAGCGCGCGGAAAGGACCGTCCGTGTGTGTCTGCAGGAGACACGCTTAGAAGAGACCCAAGAGCTGAAACTCAAAGGTTGGGAGAGATCCACCCGGGAGCGAGATGCCCAGGAAGCTGGAGAGGCTGTAATTCTGATGAAACGTACTTTGCTGGGACGAAGCGTGAAAGCCGGGGGAGCGAGGTGTCAGAGCCTGTCGGAACTGGCCCACCAGGCCCGCTCCAGAGCCGCTGCAAGACGCCGGCTCCTGCAGGCTCACAGACGGTCGCTCTTAGGTTCCCCTGGGCTTCAGACATTTTCAGAGGGCAGCTGCTGGCCTGGAACCGCGTGTACCCACCCACCGTCCTCACGCGGCTGTGTCACCACCCCGCGTAAATCCACGAGCGGCAACTGAATGACCACAAGTCTCCTCAGCTGAGCCAGGTGGGTACCAACCCACGTACCCAGACCTCTGGTGTCCAGAGGCCCCCTCTTCCCCTGCCGCTGGGGCCTCGGGCTGCAGGCCCCACACCGCTCTTCTCCACCTCACGCTAGGACCAGACAGGCATGTGAGTCCCATGTGGGAGACAGCACCTTCCTCCCTCATCTGCAGGCACTTCCCCGTGGCCTTCCAGCCTCCAGCCTTCCGGGTGAGACCCAGACTCCTGAGGCTCGGTGCTTCGCCTGAAACCTGCTCCTTCTCTCTGGGAACATTTGGGATTTTCTCATTGCCACCGGGTAGGGGGGTGGAGGGACGGGGTGGAATTTCAGAAAGGCGAACACCCTGGTCCTTTCCATCCACTGTGCTGGCCACACAGGGGGACCTTCAGGCCGGAAACCCAGCCCTTGGTTCTGGGAAACCCTCCTGGACAGTTTCCACCCCCGATCTTTCTGGAAATGGAGCCTGCAGGCCTCTCGGGGCCTATATTCTCCACCTAGCTTCCTTTCCCTCTTGGTGAAGCTGAAGTGACCCTTCAGCGTCAACTCTGGGTCTTTCCACGGTTCCTAAGTTTGCTCTCATGCTTCTAATTCTTGAGGTCTCTCCAAAACCTCTGAATATTCCCTTTTGCGGCACCTGTTTTCATTTCATGGACGCTGGGAGGAGGTGCCCGACATCAGCTGGTTGGTTTGTTTCCCTTGCTCACCCGAGCTGCCTCTCCTTGCCTGAAGGGTCTGCGACCCTCTTGTGTGCTGGAGTTTAGGGGCGGGCGGGGACAGCCGCCAGAAAGTCCCACACCCACGACGGAGCCGCGAACTCTGGTGGGGACAGCCCCGACGTGGGCACTTCTGGGTCCTGCTAGGCTGTCAGGCTCCGCAGAGGCGCTGGGCCCTTCCTCGTGCTGTGGGCCGAGGTCGGGTCAGCAGCTGGAGTGCAGCACCAGCACCCACCCCAGCCAGGCCCCCAGATCCCGACCGTCCTGCACAGCGCGGGGTCTCTCTTGGACCAGAGGCGCCCTTGTGCTGGTTCTGCAGTCGTCTCCGAGGACAGGCGTCTAGGGTCCTGCGCCCGGTCGCCACTGCTCCGAACGATTCCCATAGCTATTCCCCTTACTCCGTTACCAAGGACTTTGTGAAACTGTGACAGAACCACTGACTCCCTGATTCACAGCTTCTCCTTCTGAATTCACCCACTTAGGTTGTTGTGCTGGTGACTCCCATTCATTCCCCAAGGGGCCACTCACCCCGCCTCTCGGCCCCTACCGCCCTCAGGCCGCCCTGTGTCCCCACACCTGGGCTTCACCAGGACCCTTACCCACATCGTCTCTGAACTCCCATGAGGGCTGGTTTGCCTGAGAAGCCCCGCAGTGCACCCTCGCTCTGCCCTGGGTCGGCCCAGCCAGCCTTCCCTTTGAAGCGTCAGATGCTTGGGGTCCTTTGCTCTCAGGTTTCTGACGGAGTTCCGTCTTATCTTCTCTGTGAAATGCGTGGGGAAAATCCTCTACGATGCTGGTTCCGCCATGAGAACCAGTGTCCCTCAGACACCAGCCCCACCAGCCACAGCTCCCTCCTGCCACCTTCCTGTTCAGTCTGGCCAGCGGAACGCAAGGCCACCCCATCCAGCCATCCCCAAAGGCTTTGAGGCTTGAAACAAGTCCTGAAAATGCTCTGCGTGTATAGAGTGAGACGGGCCTCTGGCTCTGACACCAGCCCTTCACCAGCCAGGCCCACAGGGTCGCCTGGACACTGGCCTGGAGGGAGTCCCACAGGAAGTGGCAGTGGGGGCCAGTTCCAGCTCTGCCCTCGCTAGTATGTAACAGTGAGCAACCTATTGAACCACTCTGTGCCTCCATTTCCCCATCTGTAAAATGGTCCCAATGACAGCATCTGCCTCATAAGACTATCCAGGATCAGGGAGTCCTGGTGGCTCGGAGCAGCCCCAGCACACGGTGCCGAGCACTGGCTTCAACAGCAGTGCAGGGCCTGGATCTTGGAAGGGAGAGAAGCCTGAGTTTCTGCCCCAACCTGCGCTCTAGCCTGAGGCTCTCCCCTGCAAAATGGACAGTCGTACTGTGCTGAGGAGTGGCCCCCAGATTCATGTGCACATAGAGCCTGTGAAGGTGACCTTCTCCGGAAAAGAATCTTCGCACCTGTGATTAAATTAGGGTGAGGTCACTCTGGATTAGGGTGGCCCCAAATCCAATATGACTGGTGTCCTTATTAGAGGAACACAGGAACACAGAAACACAGGGAAGACCGACTGTCAGCAGCCACAGGGGAGACTTGGGACATACTCTAGAGCCATCTGAAGGAACCCACCTGCCCACACTTGCTTTTGGCCCAGTGACACTGATTTTGGACTCCTGGGCCCCACAACGGTGAAGAGTCCATTTCTGTGGTCTGAGCCACATTCAAACAGCATGAACTTGAACTGCCATCACCGCCGTGCCCTGCTCAGGCCACTGCTGTCGGGAGCTCGAGCTGAGGCGTGTGGAGGCCAACGCCCCAGCTGTGTGCCCTCTGGGAGGACAGGCCTCACTCTGCCAACCAAAAAGCTCAAAAGGCAGGTGAGTAGGTGTGCGTGCACGCAAGTGCCTGAGGGAAACTTGCCCCTCCCTGAGGTCCCCTCGGGACCTGCTTTCTCTCCCGTCCACCCTGACCGTGTACTCACGCACAGAACCACCACAGGGCAGTGGCGGCTGAGCTCCAAGAGAAACGGAGGGGTTGTAGCGGAGGACCGAGAGGGGGATCCCAGGAGGGAGCAGATGTGGGAGAAGGAACCCCAACCTCTGTGTGTGACCTGACACGGTCCTTGCTCAGCCCGAGGGGTGTGTGTGAGTGGAACACACCCAGAAAGGCAGAGCAGCGGCTCTGAGCAGGGCTGTGCTAGAAACTGCAGACCCGGCCCAACGGTACCTGTGCGGGGAGCCCAGCTGGCACGGCAGTACGCTCTCCGGGAAAGAGCCTTCTGGCTGAGCCCACTGCCCCAGGGCAGCTGCCAACACAGGATGGAAGACAAGCGCCTCCCTTGAGGGTATGAGAACGTCCAGGACTCAGCCTGAATGAGTTCCGCTTGCTGGGATGACAGGTCACTCCAGACCTAGAGGCTGAAAACCACACACCTGAAATATGTTAGTATAAGTGAATTAGAAGTAAAACGATGGAGCAAGATACGCCAAGCAAACAGTAATCAAAAGAAGGCTTGGGTGCCTATATTAGTATCAGACAAAGTAGACGTCAGAGCAAGGAAAATTACCAGAAGAAGGAGGCGTTTTACATAATGGTAATGACAGAGGGTCGATTCATGAAGAAAGCATAGTCACCCTAAGCGAATATGTGCCCTACAACAGAACTTCTTAACACGCACGGCAAAACTGATAGAACTGAAAGGAAAAGTACAAAACCCCACAATTACACCAGAAGATATTAACATTCGTCTCTCAGGTTGAGATGAGACAGAAAATCAACAAGGACGTAAAGGACGTGAGCACTGTCGGCCAACCTGATGACACCGATGTTTACAGAACACCTCACCCAGTGACAGAGGTCAAGTGGGGGCCCACTTCCTGGTTCGTGGATGGCTTTTCACTGTAACCCATAGGGCAGACGGGCCAAGGGACCTCTCTGGGGTCCCTCTTGTAAGGCAGAAATCCTATTCATGACGCTCTATCCACACGACCTAAGCTCCTCCCGGAAGCCTTGCCCCCCAGCACCTTCACACTGGGTTTCCGGTCCAGTATGAACGTAAATCATATTAACTGGGCAGGGGAGGAATACAAATATTCAGTCCATAGCAACAATCAATGAAACCAATAGTTGTGTCTTTGAAAAAAAATCCATTTGAAAATAAATCAATGTAACCCATAATATTAATAGACTGGAAGAAAACAGCCGTGATCACAGATCTCAATAGATGCAGACAAAGCATGTGACAAGACTTAGTACCCGTCTGTAATAAGAGCTTTCAGA
Organism: Ursus maritimus; assembly: GCF_017311325.1. Classification (NCBI taxonomy): domain Eukaryota; kingdom Metazoa; phylum Chordata; class Mammalia; order Carnivora; family Ursidae; genus Ursus; species Ursus maritimus. The sequence goes on from NW_024423897.1 coordinate 63,271,311, forward strand.
AAATACGGAATAGAGGGAAATTTCTTAATCTGATATAAGGCATCTACAAAACCTGAACAAAAACAAAAAACAAAACCTGAAAAACCAATCTAAGCTAATATCAGACTTCACTCTGAAAGGCTGCAGGTTTCTCCTTACGACCAGGAACAAGACTGACAGACATGTCCCCTCTCCTCCTCTATCTGCTCAGGAAGCCCCGAAGGGCAATGAGGCAAGAGAAATAAACTGTGGAGACTGAACAAGTAGATACAAACTGTCTCTATTTTCAGACAACATGATAATCTACGTTAAAAATTCCCGCAGAATCGACAAAAAACACAAAAGCTCCCAGAATTACTAATGAATCCGGCAAGTTCACAGCTACAAAGCCCACCTAGAAAAGTAAGTCATTTCTATGGTGTTCTATTTCTAGATAGTAATGGACTTCTATATAGTATTGGAATACAGTATATTTTTATACACTAATAGAAATTGAAATTAAGCAACAGTTCTGGTTATGATAGCAACAGAAACAGAAAGTATCTGGGTGTAAATCAAACAACATACACAGGATCTCCACGCCGCACACCACAGACACGGATGGAAGCAGCAAAAGCCCGAACACTGTGCTCGTGCAGGAGGGGTCAGTCCTGGCAGGTGTCCGTTCTCCCCAGCTTGACCTACTGATTTAACCCTAACCCAATCCAAAACCCACCAGGAAGTTTTATAGATAGCAACAAGCTAACCGTAAAATTTGTATGGAAAGACAGAGAAACCTAGAGAAGCCAAAACAATTTCTGAAAAAGAACGCAAATTGGAAGATTCACACTACCTGATTTCAACACTTGTTCTAACACTGCCGTGGCCGAGGCAGGTGGTGCCTGTTTGTGAAAGGTCGTGCACACAATCAACGGCAGAACAGACTCACAAAACTAGGGCAGACACGAGGATATTAACATGCAAAATGAGTATATCTCAGCCCAAACATCACACCTTGAACCAAAGTTGACTAAAAATGAGTCATAAGCCTGAATGTAAAACAGGAAACTCTAAAACTTTGGAGGCAAACATAAAATAAAAATCTTTTCAACCTAGGTTAGGTAAAGAGTTTTCAAGTGTGACACCAATATAATGATCTATTTAAGAAATTGATAAGTTGGGCTTTGTCAAAATTAAGTACATTCATTCTCTGCGAGACCGTGTCGAGATAATGAAAAGACAAGCCAGACTAGAAGCAAACACTTACAGATCTACCTGCAACCAAGACCGTGTGTCCAGAACGCACGAAGGACTCCAACGTCGGAAGGAAGGAAGCAAACGACCTGATTTTGCAAGTGGGCAAACATTTGAACAGACAGCTCACAAAGGGGCTCTATCGGCCAATACGCACACGAGAAGATGCTCACTCACAAGGGTTTGGACACTCCCGTCCACGCTTACCACACGACCCAGCAACCACACACGTGGTTATCGCCCAGACAAAACCAAAACCTATGTTCACAGAAAAATCTGCACGTGGATGTTTGGTGCAACTTTATTCACAAACACCAATCCTGGAAATCAAACATCCCTCAACGGTTAGGTGGACGAGCACACTGAGATGCGTGCACGCCACAAAATGACACCACCAACCATGCTACACGCAGCCACGTGGTGGGGTCACAGCTACTCTTGCTGGTGCCCAAGCTCCCTGCTGTGGGAACCCACCCCGGGCATCCTGAGAACGGCAGCTGAGAAGGCCACAAGGGCCGGAGAAGCGGGTGTGGCGGCCGGGATACTGCACGTGGGCAGCCCAGGGAAATGTGGGCACAACGGAACTGTGCATCCCCGTCACGATGACAGCCACAGCACCCGCCAGTAAGAACAAATTCTAGCATGCGTGAACTTAAAGATGAATGTTAGAAATGTACCCATGGTACACTTGAACTCCAGCCAGCGTCAGGTGGCCAGCAGACCACAGCTCCCGCTAGCCTGCTGCCACGTCCACATTAAACACTACAGCCCACCACCTTAAAAGCAGGAATAGAAGCTCAGGACACTGCTTTTTGTGACCTAATATGTATGTTTCCAGAACCTGCCTATCCTACCTCACACCTCCCCTGTCACCCCATGCCCAGCGCCTTTGCCAAGGTGCTCGCTGGGCGGCCCCCCTGGCCATCCATCCTGGCTTCTTGAGGGGGTCACGGGCCCAAGAGCACTAACCACGGACAAAGAAACACCAGGCCCTGCCCCAAACCCAACAGGGACCCTGGACCCCCAACAGCTCTGATTCTTGGTTTTTTCATCTTAAAATAGCAGACATTAAGACCACAGGCCTTTCAAGTGAGTGCCAGCTCTAAATTTTTATGAATTTATGATGCCTGCCATAAACCTCTCATTTTTTCCAGTTTGTCTTTAAGAGACTGAAGATTGGAAATAAAAGCTAGATTTTCTTGTTATTGTGGCTTGATTTGTTTATTTTGCTGTTAGGGAATATTTTTAAACTTCAAAAAGAGTCTCTAATTCCAAAGTTTGAGAACCCCGCACTAGAAATGCAGTGAGGAGAACACTCACCATACAGCCTAGCCTGTTTCCATTCCGAGGGAACTTCCAGAAACTTCTGTGGTCACAGAGAACGTGTTACAAGAGGTAGCAGAAGGAGACTTCAGTCTACACGATGGAGTGGGGCAGGGAGCCAGCGGGACAGCCCCTGTGCCAGGGCAAACTGACCCGCAGCCTCGGGTCCTGGCCCAGAGGGTCACTCCCCAAACACTCACACCCTGGGCCAGTGGCAGGTATGGGGCCAGCACTGCCCCTCCTGCCCTCGCAACCCTGAGGGAACTGGTCTGCTTCCCAGGCTCAGGCCTGGTCACTTCCTGGGCTTCAGCTTCCTGCCTCAGTGCCACGTCCACGTCCACATCCTGAGGCCCTCAGGGGAGACCTGGTCTGTGTGCAGAGGGCAGGAGAGCTGCTGGGGACCCACAGAGGGGCCAGAGGGTGGTGGTGTGGACACGTGCGGTGCGGACATAGCAGTCCCCTAGGCTCCCAAAAGGAGACCGGGGCGCTGTGTGCACAGGCTTCCGTGTTTGTAGTCAGGACACAGTTTAAAGATTTCATGTGTAAGATTTTATTACCTTAATTTTGAACATAAATTAGAAAAAGAGCAATGCCAGTCATCTTTCGCCAAGAATAAAACTCAAGCTGGCACAATATTTTCCAGCCCCAAGCTTACTAGCACTGACAGAAAAATCCAACTTTAAAGGAAAAATTAATATTTAAGAATCCACTTCCGAAAAACATGATAAATAATGAAGTATGGAAATCCTTCCTCTACGGAAACCACAATATTTCTAAGAGCTCCTCTGTTGCCAGAAGCCATGCTCTGCTCCAGACGGGACTGAACCTGCAGGGACTCTAAGAACGGGGTCCCCAGTCACCCACCACACTGAATTCTCATGGAGATTAAACACAAGTATGTACTTCCTCATATTTTTATTTTTTAAAAAGGAAGTGATTTATAAGTTCCTTGATCTTCATGAGAACAATCACGTCAGCAGGGGTGAAGGCCTTGGGGGGATGTGGAAGGTATGTGGGGTTGTGGGGGTCTCTTGGGGACCCATGGGGGTCATGGGGGATCATGGGGGCCATGGTAAGTCATGGAAAGCCATGGGGTCGTGGTGGTCCCTTAGGGACCATGGGGGGGGTGTCATAAGGGGTCATGGGAGGCCATAGAGGGTGGAAGGGTCCCTGTAAGGACTGTGGGAGGCCATGGAGCTGTGGGAGGCTGTGAGAAATCCCTGGGGACCATGAGGGTCCCTTGGGGACCATGGGTGGATTTGGGGGGCCATGGATCATGGGGGTCTCTGTGGGGATTATGGGAGATATGGGGGTCATGGGGGTTCCTGTGGGGACTATGGGAAATATGGGGGTTGTGGGGAGCCATGGGGAGTCATGGGTCATGGTGAGCAAGCAGGAACCCCCAGATTGCAGACACAAGCATCTCTGGCTGCCCTCCAATCAGCCCAGACGTTTTCCATCTGTCCATCTGTCAGACGGCAGATGGTAGCACCGCGTCCTGTGCCCTCCCTTCAGGTGAGGCAAAGTGAGGTCATCTCCGGCTGAGGTGCCTGAGAAGCACATCCCCACCACCATAGCCTACACGCCAAACAGCTGAGCACCCAGGAATTCGCACGCAGACAGTGGGAAGCTGCTGACATGGTCAGGGAGAGCATCGAGGTGAGATGTGGACTGAAGGATGGGCAGCAGGAAGCAGGAGGGGTGAGCCTAGGGGACAATCTCTGTCCCCTGTCCTCCATGAGGGTGCCAGCACCCCCTGGGAGGACACGGCGAACAGCAAACCACTGAGATCATTCCCGTGGCGAAGGCGCCAGGGCGGCAGCCCAGCCGCGGGGCAGCGCCAGGCCAGCTGGCGGGTGAGGAGCGGGGCTCCACTTCAGGAAGTCCCTTCAGGACCCACCTGCAACAGGTCAATCTGGCTGCCACGGGGCAGCTGGGGTGCAGACAGAGCACCCGAGCGAGGCTGCTGCCAGCACCCAGAAAGGGGGCTGATGGGCTCCAAGCAGACTCAACGTCATCAGCGTGAAAGGCGCCGGTACGCCGCCATCTCTGCCCTTCAGTGTGTCCGCCTGACAGATGGGTGGGCACGTGCAGCCAAGGACGCTTCACCTGGGGGGATGGAACCGCCCGCCAAATAGGGCTGGAGGCGGAGGACCTGGCATAGGGGTCCCATGAGGACACTCAGGGGGATGTGGGGCCCGGCCCTTCTGGGACCGCCAGGTAAAGCACAGCCTCAGGGGCACCTCAGCAGCTGGTTACGGTCAGCCTGCACCCTCCAGCCCCTCCTGAGACGGGGCAAACCAGGGCCCCCGTGTCTGGCTGCTGGTGCAGGCAGCGACCCCCTCACTCTGGGCACAGCAGCTTGACCCAGCCCAGAAAGCTCCGTCTTGCCGTCCTATCTTACTTGAGAAAGGGAGCCATGGCTTCCCCTGCCCCACGGGAAGCAGACCACACGAGAGGGTCAGGAAGGGCACAGCACCTCAGAGTCACCAGGGGCGGGAGGCCCCGTCTTGGGGAAAAGGCTGACCTGGGCCCCTGATGCCCTGTGTGTAACACCAATAAATGGACCAGCTGGGCACACCTGCCGGATCCCAGGAAGCTCAGTGTGCAATTCTCTATCATTAATTCAAAAAAACAAAAAAACCTGCTTGATTTTTATTAGGTTCTTCCGCTGACAAGTCAAACCAGAGAACGCAGAGTGAAAAACGGCTTTCAGATTTCACCCCTGTTCTCTCGTCCCAACCTGCCGGACCTCACCCGGGCACCAGTGCCTGATCTCTGAGGCTCCCAGGGCCGTCCTGGGGCTCATCCTGCAACACTTCTAGTCAATTGTCAGCGGTCCAACCTGCCGGCGGGGGGCGGTGGGGGGGACAGAGCCGGCCTACACAGCGTGACAGGAGTGTGATCAAAGGGCAGTGGGCTCACCTCCAGCAGCAGCCTTCCCTCCAGCACCGCGGATCTTCCGCTCAGACCGCTGTCTTCGGCTGAGGGGGCAGGTGAGGGGGCACTGGCCGCCGGCGTCCGTGGACACTTCTGCACGGCTGTCAGAGAAGAACAGAGCAAGGCTGTTAGCATCCTTCCTGGGCCCAGACCTGCTTACTTTCTCGTGTTTCCCCAGTTCTTGGCTGCCACCCTCCACAGGCAAAGCCACACTCCCGAGCTGACCCAGGGTCTCCTTGGCAGGGCGCACTGGGGCAGCACGGCCTCCTGTGTGAGAGGAGCTAGGCCCCGGGCCAAGCAGGGCAGCCGGTGGGAGCACCGGTGTGATATTCAGGAGATCAGGTCACCTGGGCTGGGCCTGACCCTGAGGACCCCACCCTCTCTGCCCCCGAGAAACTGCTCAGAGTCCCACCCTGCCTCAGGGACAGCCCCCCTGGGGTCCTCAAAGCTCCTCTCTGGAGACCCAAGCTCCAGCAGGTGCCCGAACTCACCACTGCTGGTCTACGTAACTCTGACCACCCTCGGGGGTCCCGCGTGACCTCATCATGCCCCCAGCGCCCCCAACCCCTCCCCGCCCCCACCTGGTGTGGAGCAGTCCACACGGCATGGGCTTCCCAGCTGGGAAAGAAGCCCCAGGAAGGCCTGCCTGGCACGACTCAGGTGCCCCGGGGTGGCAGTTTCCTGGTCCCCCCGACTCCCACCCCCAGTGCGGCTTCATCTCCGTCTTGGGGTGAAGAGCTCAGACATACAGACATGCAGGTCACACAGACAGACGTCATCCACATCCCAGCTCACAAGCCCGTCGTGGGGTCCCCCTCGGCATGGGGAATTACGGAGGATCCCCTGGGGTTAGGGAAAGGGGCCTGGAGCCTCTGTAGAGGGCACAGCAGGGCATGGCAGGGCAGGAAGTGCCTTCCAGCTGCCCCTCGTGTTGGTTTCCAAACTGAAGCTGCAGGTAATGTCAGTGCAACTCAGGGTCAAAGGGCCGTGACGAAGCAGACAGAACCCCTGGTCTTGGGAGAAAACAAACACGGGAGCTTCAATCTCCCGCATTTTCTCTTTCAAAACCATCAAGCTGTGCTGACCTTCTCCCCGGGGATGCGGTGTTTGTGCTCTCCAGGTGGTGGTGTGTCCCCTGAGCCACCCTCAGACCCAGCGTCTGCTCCACACCCCTGCACCCTGCACCCCCACCCCGCTACTAATGAGCAGTGGACGGCATCTGCCCCACTGGCAAGGTGGACAGAAATATGGGCCCCCCGAGGCCCAGAGCCCTGGGACTGCAGGGCCCCCAATGCATGCACTCCAGGTAAGATGACCTGTCTAATCCCCCGGCTCGGTGGGACGGAGACCCCCTGCCCCTCACCCCACACCAGCCGCTCTGCTGGACTGGCAGCACCCATCCCCCGAGCCGAGGCCACGCTGGGCCCCCGCCCTGAAGCCGTGTACTGCCAGGTGCAAGTTGAGCCACGTGTCCATGGGGGTGAAGGGGTGGATGCAGAGAGGTGGCCCTTGGGAGAGCCCCACACACAGTGGCCACATCGTGGCCTTTGGTCTCTGTCTGGCCTCCCTGCCCCGCCCTCTCTCAGAGGCTTTCGCTCTATCAACCCCCACCCCCCGCAGCTAATAAGCCCTGCACCTTTGTTCTCTGCACTAAATATTCCCAGAAATGAACCCATTTCCTTGGCCAGAAGGCAGGTGTATCCGGGTAACATGGTCACACCTGGGGGTCCCCGGGCAAAGGTGCAGAGACAGCTGGTGCCCCAGACAGCCCAGGCCTCTCTTCCGAACGGACAACCCCCCCTGGCAGCCAAGCCCCCACCACTCACTTGTCGTCAAGGCCGCGAAACACTGAGCTTCGGGGTATGTCGGAAGTCAGAGCCGCTCAGAGGTGCCTAATACTCCCTTTGGGCGCGTGACCCCGTTGACTCAACACTCAGAACGCCGCGTGCTCTGAATATAGCGAACTCATGCGGCTCTGCCCCCAGCACCCAGAAGCAGAAGATCGACCCTGGAGAAGCCAGCGCTGCCGTGTTGTGCCGGAGGGAACCCCGGGAGGCTGAGGTGAGCCTCTGCCAGAGGTCACACACGACCCCATGTTCTCAAAGGCCAAGAAGGGTAGCGCAGGGAGAAAGGAGGGTAAGTCCCACCCGACCCCCTCCACAGCCCCTAGATGACATCACAGGGGCCAGGCCCAGCTTCCCAGCCCAGGCAGAGGGTCCTGTCCTGCTGCCACACCAGGGAGCCACAGCTCTTCCCCAGGGCAGAGCCACGCGGCACCTGGGGCGTATCTGGGACTCAGTGAAGGCTGGACAGGGACAGGACCCCACCTCAGTGCACCGTGGGCTACGTATGCACACACCGAGGCCACCAAGCCTCCACAAAGCAAACTCCGTTGCAGGGGTCATTCCCACCCCCACCCCAGCTCGAACCAGCTCCCTGCCCCCAGCCTTCCCTAACAGGCCCCTCAAGTTAGAGGAGGGGAAGTGTGGGGTTAGGCTATCCCTGCCTGCCTGTTCTTTGCCCCTGCAGACCCTGTGGGGGAGTGATGACTCCCACAGCTGTGAGGCTGGGGTGGGGGGATTCCCAGCACAGTGACATCACCACGCTGTGGGATGCTCACCACCCCCCCACACACCCGATGGGCTACGCCCCATCCCACACCCACTAGAGGCAGAAGTGTGGGGCGCCCCCCAAACTTCTCTCCCCTCCCTACCATGTCTCTGTACAAAGACACCAGCCCCCCAGCATCGTGTGCCCCCCCAGGGGGACACCCCCCTCTAACTTCTCTCCCCTCCCCACCACGTCTCTGCACAAGGACACCAGCCCCCCAGCATCGCGTGTCCACTCCCAGCTGGGCACCCCCACTTCCCCTCCTCCGCAGCCACATCCCGGCGGGGCACGCCCGGCGGGGCCTCCTCTGGGCTCCTGTCACGCGATGGGGCCGTCAGTGCCGCAGTGACAGCCACCTGGACCCTGGCCAGGGCCTCGCGTGCGAGCAGAGCCGCCAACGCGCCCCACCCCCAGGCCTGTGGCAAGACAGAAAGAAACCAAATGCAGAGCCGGAGCCGGGGGTGGGGGCCAGCTTTCCCGGAAATCCATGTGAGCTGACAGCGCCTGCCCTCACTTCCCAGGTCCCCCAGTTAAGGGGTCCTCAGGGAACTGAAACAGGGTAGCAAACTCCAGTGGGGTGTGGGTCACAGCCAGCATCCCGCCACTCCCCTTATCAGCCAGTGCCCAGGCGATGGCCAAGCAGCTCTGCCACGGGGGCAGCCCCGGGGGTGGGGGGGCAGGCAGCAGCCTGTAGGCTGTCCCCCAAGCCCCTCCTGGCTCCACTTTACCCTGGATCAGCTCCTCTCTCCTGGGTCCTGCTTTCTTTCTGCCCTGTGACTGCAGGTCTCACCTGCGGGCCTGAGCCGGGAGTGAAAGGAGGCTGGGGCTGTGGACAGGGGCTGCCAGTGCCCTGGAAGCCTCCGCAGACAGACCCCAGCCCCTCTGCTGGGCGTGCCCTGGGGGGTGTCCTACCCTCTCCATGCCCGGTCTCCTCCTCCATGCCCAGCCCACGACCTGGTCCCTGTCACCCCCTCATCTGCCCCTGATTGCCCACAGTCACAGGTCAGGAAGCAGGGCTCTCAGGGAATGGGTGGGGTTACAGGGTCTCCTTCTGGGGAGCTGGTGAAAGTGTGGGGAGGAGTCTGCCATGGGCCCCTCGAAGGCTTGTCGAAGAGGAAATTCCAGGGATGAGCGGCACACCAGGGCCTAGGGTGTGAGAGCCCCCAGGCACCATCTGGGGATCGAGAGCCCAAGTGCCCCACGGCCCTCGTGAGCCGCTGCTGCTGTCCTGCCCGCAGAAAGAGGCCAGGCAATAGTCGCTAGCTCCCGCCAGGGCCACGTCCCATCGGCCCCACCCTGTGGGCAGCCAGTCCTCTTGCCTGGACTCTGAGGGGCAGCTGGGGGCCCCTACAAGCCCCGGAGGTGGGTCTGAGGCCAGCATTCGGCACCTGGTCTGTCACAGAGCTCGGGGCCACACAGCAGGAAGGGGAGGCACGGGCCAGGCT
>NW_024423897.1:63280850-63390157 GCF_017311325.1 Ursus maritimus
CACCCCCCTCTAACTTCTCTCCCCTCCCCACCACGTCTCTGCACAAGGACACCAGCCCCCCAGCATCGTGTGCCCCCCCAGGGGGACACCCCCCTCTAACTTCTCTCCCCTCCCTACTACGTCTCTGCACAAGGACACCAGCCCCCCAGCATCGCGTGTCCACTCCCAGCTGGGCACCCCCACTTCCCCTCCTCCGCAGCCACATCCCGGCGGGGCACGCCCGGCGGGGCCTCCTCTGGGCTCCTGTCACGCGATGGGGCCGTCAGTGCCGCAGTGACAGCCACCTGGACCCTGGCCAGGGCCTCGCGTGCGAGCAGAGCCGCCAACGCGCCCCACCCCCAGGCCTGTGGCAAGACAGAAAGAAACCAAATGCAGAGCCGGAGCCGGGGGTGGGGGCCAGCTTTCCCGGAAATCCATGTGAGCTGACAGCGCCTGCCCTCACTTCCCAGGTCCCCCAGTTAAGGGGTCCTCAGGGAACTGAAACAGGGTAGCAAACTCCAGTGGGGTGTGGGTCACAGCCAGCATCCCGCCACTCCCCTTATCAGCCAGTGCCCAGGCGATGGCCAAGCAGCTCTGCCACGGGGGCAGCCCCGGGGGTGGGGGGGCAGGCAGCAGCCTGTAGGCTGTCCCCCAAGCCCCTCCTGGCTCCACTTTACCCTGGATCAGCTCCTCTCTCCTGGGTCCTGCTTTCTTTCTGCCCTGTGACTGCAGGTCTCACCTGCGGGCCTGAGCCGGGAGTGAAAGGAGGCTGGGGCTGTGGACAGGGGCTGCCAGTGCCCTGGAAGCCTCCGCAGACAGACCCCAGCCCCTCTGCTGGGCGTGCCCTGGGGGGTGTCCTACCCTCTCCATGCCCGGTCTCCTCCTCCATGCCCAGCCCACGACCTGGTCCCTGTCACCCCCTCATCTGCCCCTGATTGCCCACAGTCACAGGTCAGGAAGCAGGGCTCTCAGGGAATGGGTGGGGTTACAGGGTCTCCTTCTGGGGAGCTGGTGAAAGTGTGGGGAGGAGTCTGCCATGGGCCCCTCGAAGGCTTGTCGAAGAGGAAATTCCAGGGATGAGCGGCACACCAGGGCCTAGGGTGTGAGAGCCCCCAGGCACCATCTGGGGATCGAGAGCCCAAGTGCCCCACGGCCCTCGTGAGCCGCTGCTGCTGTCCTGCCCGCAGAAAGAGGCCAGGCAATAGTCGCTAGCTCCCGCCAGGGCCACGTCCCATCGGCCCCACCCTGTGGGCAGCCAGTCCTCTTGCCTGGACTCTGAGGGGCAGCTGGGGGCCCCTACAAGCCCCGGAGGTGGGTCTGAGGCCAGCATTCGGCACCTGGTCTGTCACAGAGCTCGGGGCCACACAGCAGGAAGGGGAGGCACGGGCCAGGCTGCCCACTCCCAGGAATGAATGGACTCCCTCGGGCTCGCTGCTCAGCCTGAATCCTGATGGAAGCCTGCGTCACTCTGTCCTCCAAGTCCCTCCCCCACTCTGAGTCACCCTAGGACCCCGGAGCGCCAGCCACACAGAGACTCTTCCTGCTGTCCAAGCTATCCACCAACTGGCTGCAGAGTTCACTGCGCCAGCGCATCCCACTTCAACGACTCCTTGCATCCCTAAGAAGGTCCATTTGGGACAGAGAAAATTGGAGAAATGATGGAGACAGTGGCCATCCCTGTATACACACAGGCAGGGGGTGTGGGAGTGCTTAAGAAGGAAGGGGTCACTTCCCTTTGAGGCTCGGCCTGGGGCTGCCTGCACCCTGCCAGCACCCCCACCTCTTCGTTAAGAGACCTCCATTTCCCCCACACATGGGACGTTCAGGGCAAGCTGCCACTGTGGGCCAAACCACGTGCCCCTGGGGCCCAGTGTCCCACCAGAGTGGCTGCTTAGTAGTCGTGTGGCTGGGTCTGGCCGGTGAGAGATGCCAAGTGTCCTTGGTAGAGGAGAAGCTGGAGGACTCCCCCATCTCTGCCTCTGGATGGTGCTGTGATGCGCAGAAGGCGGCAGCCACTTTGTTCCCAGCTCCAGTGAAGCCAACTCCTTGGCAGATAGGACAGGTGAGCCAGGACAGGTGGGTCCAGGATGTAGGATGTGCTGAATGTGGGACGCATGAAGTTGTCTAGGGGTTGGGGCAGGACTCCTGCCATGAAGGGTGATGGAAAGAAAAGCCAGGGGCCCCACTGGAGGCTGCACTGGAACCCCAGTTCTGGCCATCTGCAGGTCCTGGAGTGGACAGGCCCATGTCCACAGACCAGCTGAATGGAACACATGCCTGATAAAACTTGGCACTATTTCAGGGTCAAACCAAGAGTCCTGGGGCTCTGCACTGTGTGCCAACTTTCATGCTCTGGGTGGCACCCACAGCACGTCTCATCTGGGTCATTTCCTCCTCCAGCCCCGGTCTAGCATCATGCTGCCCCAGGCCTTCACAGGTCAGAGCCGACCTCCAGCCTTGCCTGTGTGTACCATGGAGGCAGACGGAGTGACCACAGCTCCGCTCTTCCCCATGCTATGCCCAGAGGTCAGAGGCGGAGGGCATGCAAGTAAGCTTGAAGCACCCCGGGGACCCCCGAGCAACAGGCGTGCCCTCCTATTTCTGGCCACTTATCAGAAGCTAACATCTGTCCCAGACCCCTTCGGAGGCATGCTTAGCAGAGGAGAGCAGACAGCTTAGAGAGGGGGGTCCCAGGAGCCTCAGCTCCCCTGTAAGACAGGTCCAACGCCATCTGACATGCTGTGTGCGGGACCTGGAAGTGAGTGGCACCTTCCTGTGTGCCCCCTCTCGCATGCCACCTGGGGGCCAGGACTGCCCACCTGCAGACTGACAGGTGCAGGATGTGGGGGGCCCGCCGTGAGGGAAGGTCAGCTGTTCCCCTCTCCACCAGGCAGGAGCTAACACAAGGCTTCTCCCGGGCCCACGTGTGTTCAGGAGTGGACAGGTGCCCTGAGGAGCCCCAGCTTACCTCTCGCAACACCCAGTCTCTCCAACCAGACTAAGGCCCTGGCAGAAAGAGCCGGGGAGAGCAAATGCTTCCCAGGAGCGGGGGGCGATGGTGGTTGTGGAGCTGCCGCTTACAGGGGGGCTCCCCACCCCTAAAGGGTCTACAGGCCCCTCTGCAGTTTCTACAACAAATTAATGGACCATCCCCTCACAGTTTTCAAACTCTCAAACCATCCCTCCCTTTACTTTTCAAGGACTAAAAGATTAACTCCTCGTTTTGCCTTTGGCAGACGCAAAGGGACATGCGTGCTGGAGAAAGGAGTATACAGTGATTCTCAAGGGCCTCGAACTATGCACAGAGGAGAGTCCTGGCCGCTCCGTCACCTTCTGAACACCCGATGCAGAGAATAGATGCGTTCACTTCCTTCCCTAAGAGGCTTGTGGTTTGTGGCACTCTGGTGCCGGAGGTCCCCCCAGCTCCTGCATGGGGAAGGGTAAGAGAAAACTGGAATACCACCTCGGGTTCTCTGTGCAGGAGGCTGCTGGCAAGCACAGCCTCATCTAGCCATCGGAAGGAGGTGAGGTCCCGACAGACACGTGGGGAGCACGCAGGGGGGTGGCAGGCTGAGAGGTAGGAGGACAAAGTGCAGACCGTGGGGCATAGGGTGGCTCTGGGAAGGCCCTTGGAAGGGCCACACAGTGGGCTGTGTGCAAAGCAGCTGAGTCCAGCACATGTGGGGAAAGGCCCCTGGTCTGGGCGGGTGTCTGGGGAGGGGCCGGGACGATGAGAGTCCTGGAGAGCCCCCAGCCATCCCCAAAACAGGCAGCACCAGCTGCGTGCCAGTCAGGCTGCTCCTGGGAGTGGGGGCTCTCCCCTTCCTGGGGCAGCCACAGAGGCCCATCTGTCCTACACCCACAGAACGAGGAGGAGCTGGCCCTGTCTCCGGGAGGGCAGGCCTCTCACATCTGGGCGGGGGGCAGACAAGACCTTCTTATGGTTCCCGAGAAATGATGCAGTGGTTCAACCTGCACGTTCCCTCCGCAGCTCCGTGGGGACCTCGCCTGCCCCACATGAAGCGCACCCCCCCACGATCTGCTCCGACGCTGCCCACGGATGGGGGTTTCTGGAGAGAGGTTCACAGGGACACTTCATTTCACCAGGGCTGCGGTCATGGCCAGAAGAGACCCCCAATGGGGCAGCACGGGGCCGAGGTGGGGGGCAAGCCTGCTGGCATCTCCTTCCCGGGGGTCCACTCGTCAGAGCCTGGATGTCTCCCCATACCAGTGAGGGGGTGCACCCCAGCCACACCCCCCACGGACCTCCCAGGCAGTGCCCCCTCCTGTGAATCACAAAATGATGTGATTACACACAGGGGCCCCCATAGGCAAGGCCCATGGAGGCCAACATTTACCTCTCTAATCCCTGCATCACGCCGGCCAACCAGGTGGACCCAACAGGTGAGACAACAGGCCTGGAGGGGCGGATGGAGGAGGAGTGGAAACATGGTGCGTCCTGTGCGAGGGTGTGTGTGCTCTGTGTTGGGACCTGGACAACGAAGGGGAGTCTGAGGAAGGGAGGGAGGAGCAAGTTACTTTACAGAGCTTGCTTCAGACACATGGTGTGAGGGCATCTTAACAGCAGGGGAAGATGCCTGTGTCCTGCGTGTGGGGAACGAGAGCCAACAGCCCGGGCAAGGGTCCCAGCAGGTGCGGACAGGAGGGTATGTGTCCTTCCAAGACCCTTGCAGTGGGGGAAGGGACTAAAGCTTCCATTCAAAGCCTCTAGTTCCCGACACAAGAAAAAACATCAGGAGTATAAATAAACATGCTCATTTCTCGCAAGCGCTGCATTTCGAAAATACGGGAACAGTCGAGATGTATGCTGCATCAAGTTGTTGATTTTCTAGAAACGTTTTCCATACTTTCCAGAACGCAGCAGGCAAGCTTTAGAGATTTCACACTCTGATACTGCTCAAAGAACATCAGAAAAGACACATTTCCTCAGAGCCGGTGATGACGGAGAGGCTGCGGCCACCCCATCCACTCTCTCTGGTTCAAAGAACACATTTCCAACCACTTTCTAAGGCGCTCTCGTAACTTGCACCACACGCTCCGCACAGAAAATGCTCTCTTTCCTTAAATCCCCAGAGCAGGATGCAACCAAAAATAGCTCTTTGGGAAGAAAAAGAAAAAGGAACATTACACATTGCAGATCTGTATTCTCTTCGTGGTGTGAAACATCTGAACAAGCTAGCTTGCTGGGCATTTTCGTCAAGTTTCAACACATCAGCAGAAGCGTGCACCAGCATCAAGCCAAGGGTTCAAGAAACATTTTGTGAAACACAACAAAACAAAACTCAAAAAGGTGCCACTGCTTTTAAAAAGTCCAATACTCACTCAGTGAATAAGTGTGCGGCGTGAGGATGCAAGACAGCGTGTGCACGCCGCCGTGCAGGACCCGTGGCACGTACGGCCCCGGGATCAGGGAGCCCGCGATCCGGCAGTTCCAGCCTCGGGGGCGTGCCCGGCCGCCTCTTTGCTAGCAGTCCCAGGGCTGTACCTACAGGTCCAGTGTCCCGAGATTTGGAGGAGCAAAGCTGCCAGAGAACATCTGAATCATGTATAAAGAATGAATTTATAATAAATTTATAAAGAAGCCTCCAGTTACATAACCTCGAATTTGCAAATAACCCGACTTGAGGTTGGCGTGTGAGTCACCCTATCAACCATGCGTCATTCGCGGTCGATGCTACAGACTGAATGGAGGTGCCCAAAGCTGTCCACGTGCTCGGGGGCCTCTGCAGGACGTGGTCATTCACTTGCTCATGCAGGCATCCCTGCCCGTCTTGGGGGCGCACCTCCTGGGGAGGCTCTGCCAGCAGTTTGGGGGAGTCGCGATGGGAGGAGTGTGGCTGGGGAGGCAGCCTGAGGTGACACCGAGTAAGGACCTGAAGAAGCTGAGGGACCAGGGGGGCCTGGCGGCAAGAAAATGAGCCCAGCAGGTGTGCAGGGCTGTCAGGGAAGCACCCCTAAGTGAGACACAGGCAGGCCCCACCTTGTGCTCCACGGCACCCTGTCCTACCACACGATGTCCCAGTCTCACAGCCGCCCGCTCGCCTGCTGCCCGCTGACCAGGCAGCGCCGCTCAGACCCAGTCTGCAGGAAGTGCTGGCTGTTCTCTTTCCCAAAAGACTGGGTGCCCGAAGAGGCCAAGTGCTCCTAAAAGGTGCAGACATGACTTGCCTGAGAAACACATGCATGTGCCGTGATCGCCTGCCATCGCCCCCGGCTCCCCAGGGACTCACTCTTGCACCCACTCCTGAGCTGCCACGATGCTCGCCTCAGAGCAACTTTTCACGTTTGCAGTTTTCTCTCTCCCTCCTTCTGGTCACGTGTTTATGTTTTATTTCGAGACCATGTCCAGCGCACAGAAAAGCGCTAAGAACAGCACAAAGTGCACAGATACACTTTGCCCAGAGATTCCAAAAACTGTCCCATAAACACTGTTTCAGCCAGGGTTGTGTCCCTGGGCCCCTTCCACCCCAGGCTCCTTGGTCCTCCTCAACTTCTGCGACCTTGACCCTGAAGATCATTGCCAGTTACTTTGCAAACCGCCCCTCAGTTTGGGTTTGTCTGGTGCGCCCTCATGGTTAGACCGAGGTCTGTCCCTCCTCAGCAGGAACGTCACCCAGGAGGAAACGTGTCCTTCTCTGCCTCCTGGTGCGTGGCACACGACGCCAACGTACTCCACTGTTGGTGGGGTCGGAGTTGGTCGTCCGCGACAGTAGTTTCCATTCTAAGTTTTCCCTAAGGCATAAATGCATACTTTGCTGGGAGGTAGTTTTAAGACTACAATAATCCCACTTCTGACCCCACTTTCACACACTGATTTTAGCGTGGACATTTCTTCCTGAGGTATTACTACAGTGGTTAGTGATCACTGACTTTATAACTCATCTGTCTCCAGTCACCTACTACAGCGCTTCCTCCTGTCTGTATCAGCAGTCTGCCTTAAGGAGAGCTATCTCCTATCATTCATTCATTCATTCATTCATTCATTCATTCGTCCGTATCAGTGTGGGCTTATGGAATCCTATTTTATTCACTGGGTTATGATCTATTACTCTCTTGTTTTGTTTTAATGCTGAAATGGTCCAGGCTCGGCCAGTGGGAGCCCTTTTGAGATGGCTGTGTCCTGTGGCATGTCTCTAACCCTCTCTGAGCGCTGCCTCCCTTTCTGGCCCAAGATGCTCTAAGCTGACCTATGCTCTCCCTGCTCCAATTCTGGAAGGAGGCCTGAGTTCCTTTTGATGGTGAACAGTGTCTAGAAACCAAGATCTGAATGTGAGCTATGCTCGCAGCTACCTCGGACCTTGTCAGTGGGCAGAGCAAACACATATACGTATATTTATGTCTACAGCTATCTTTATATTTTGAAAACCATGAGCTCACACCAGTACCTCCAATTCCAGTTCAACACCACAGGAGTCAGTAAAGAGTAGAATGATTTTCCCTTTAATATCTGGTAGAAATTGCTTTAAATCATCTGGGCCTAGATTTTAACTACTGATTCAACTTTTTAAAAAGAGTTTGTTTGTTTATTTATTTATTTATTTATTTACTTATTTATTTATGAGAGAGAGAATGCAAGCAGAGGGCGGGGAGCAGAAGGGGAGGAAGAAATGGGGGAAAGAATCCAAACAGACTCTGTGCTGAGCATGGAGCCCAACACAGGGCTCCATCTCACGACCGTGAGATCATGACCTGAGCCAAAACCAAGAGTCAGACGCTTAACCGACTGAGTCACCCAGGTGCTCCTGATTGAACTTCTTTAATAGTAATATGACTATTTGAGGTTTCTATTTCTTCTTGAGTCAATTTTAACGAGCTAAATTTTCAGTAATGTATTCATTTATGTTTTCAAATTTATTGGCATAAATGTGTTCATAATAGCCTCAAATTATCTTTTTTTTAAAGATTTTATTCATTTATTTGAGAGAAAGAGAGAGACAGAGTACGAGTAGGGGGAGAGGCAGAGGGACAAATAGACTCCCCACTGAGCAGGGGGCCCAACGCAGGGCTTGATCCCAGGACCCTGTGATCATGACCTGAGCCAAAGTCAAATGCTTAACTGACTGAGCCACCCAGGAGCCCTTCAAATTATCTTTTAAATATCTGTAGCATCTATAAGCATGTTCCCTTTACATCCTTAATCCTGTTTACTCTGTTTCTCTCATTCAGTTTCACCAGATCTTTACAAATTTTATGATTGTAGAGGAATTCTATTATATGTTTCTTTTCCATTTCACCAGTTATCTTCACTATTATTTCTTTCTTTGACTCTCTTTGTATTTTACTTTTCTTTATCAGAACTACTAAACCAAATATTTAGTTCATTAATTTTCCACCTTTCTTCTTTTATATATAAACTCATAAGGTTATTTATATCTGAGGATTACTTTAGCTGCATCCTACACATTTTGATTTGTAAATATTTTCTTCCTTACATAATGTTTTCTTCTTTAATCTACGAGTTATTTATGAATGTGTTTATTTCCAAATATAAGGTTTTTCAAGTCATCTTTCTATTATTGATTTCCAGCTCAACTGCACTGAGGTTTTAATATGAATTTGTCATAATTTTTTCTTTTGAAATTTATTGAGACTTGCTTTACTGACCAATATGTTTCTGTATATTTACAAATTTCATGTGGGCTTGAAAAGATGTGAACGCTATAGTTTCAGAGTATAGTGTTTTATGTGTGTCCTTTAGATTAACCCTTTCGCATTGTTGAAATCTAGAATCTTTACTGATTTGTACTTATTTGATTTACTAAATACGGAGAGAATTACTTAAAATCTTTCATGATGATGAATTCATGTATTTTTCTGTATAGTTCTGTCAATTTTTGTTTTATATTTTTAAGGTTATGTTACCAGAAGCCCACAAATTTTAAATTATTTTAGTGCTTGATAAAATTTTTTTGATTTAAAATTTTAATTGATTTGAATTTTTAAAATCATTATATAGTGACTCCCTCATGATCTCCAGTAATGTTTTTTAACCAAAAATCAAATTTTTTACATTAAAATGGCTTCATCAGATTTCTTTCAGTTAGCACTCTCCAACATATATTTTCCCATCCTTTTCCTTTCACCCTTTCCTTGCCGTTTGTAAGGTGATATAGTAATCCACTCTAATAATCCTTATCTTTTAGTTGGCATGTTTAGTCTATTCACGTTTACTGTAATTTGTGACACACTTGGGACTTTGTGTTTTCTATTCCATGCTTCCATCTCTGTTTTCTCCTTTCTTGTCTTTTTCCTTTGACTGATGACATTTTCTCTTTCTACTTTTTCTCTCCACTAGTTTGAAAGGAAACCCCATTTCTTTTATCCTGATGAGTATCCTGGACATTATGATGAATTAGCTTGTCAACTTTCCCAGAAAATTAATATATGAACCACTGAAGTCTGTGCCTCTCCACCTTTATATGCTTTTATGGTTAGGAATTTACTCTCCCTCTTGTTTTGTTCTTATAACACACCATTATTACTGTTTTATACAGTCAATGTCTGCTTCAATTCGCCCACATAGTCATCACCCTCCTGTTCTCCCTTCCGTCTCCACTCCAAGTCTCTACCAGGAATTCCCTTCCTTTTGCATAAAGTCCTTTAAAATTTCCTTTTATAAAACTCTCTTTGGGTTCTCAGGTTCATGTGGTTTTTGGTCTCTGAGTATTCCTTAATTTCCTGCTGTCCCACTGATATACCATAACAGGTTTCAGATATTTTATCTTTGCATTTTGGCTGTTAGTAGCAGAATGACTGATTGGTTACTGATCCACTGTATTTTTGGAAACCGAAGAAACCATGTATTTGGTAGCAGAATTCCCCACTAGACTCTAAATGCCAAGGGGATGGGGACCATGTTTGCTCTTTTGTCTTCTTCCTTATAAAGGTTGTTAATATGGAACTCTTTCTGTCTGCAAGAGTTGAGGCCCCAAAACAACAGGGTGTCAACTATACCCAAGTCCCAAAGTGAGATTCCAGGAGACCTAGGCAGGGTTGCAAGAAAGGTGTCAGAGAGGGAGAGATGCTCAAGGCTGAGAGGAGGGTCTCCTTGGAGGGGTTGTGTTGTGAGTCCGATGCCCCCACTTGCACCAGGAGGCCAGTTGGGGCTTTCTCTCCTCACCTCGTGCCCAGTGAGAGGGGCTTCATGAGGACCCCTATGAGGGCCTGCCATGTGCCTGCTGGAGCGGGCAGAGGCTCTGAAGGCTGGTGTCTCTGTACACTCAAGAAATCCAAAGGACAAAGGCAGGGCCTGAAGCTCCCGGTAGGCACCCAGGCTGCACCAACATGGTAAGTGCTACCTGCCAACCTGGTGGGTCCAAGGTGCACGTTTCCTGGAGAGCAGGTAGGACCACAATGCCCCAAAACTGGCCTAGGACGTCTCAAATCTTCCAAATCCTCCCAGAGACATGAGCAGAGGCCTGAACAAAGGAGGCTAGAGGCACCAACTGACACCCAAGGCTAAGAAAGGAGGTGCCAGGGACCAGCCGGAGAGGATGGAGCACCAGGGTTACCAACTTCAGTAGAATGCTCCCTGGGTCCCTCAGTGAGCCCTGCCTGCCAGCTTATGGCAATGCTGATCACATAGGACCTCACTGAACCCTCACCTCTCCTCCCTGCCGCTGCTCTGAACCAGAGGGCAGGAAACCACAGCTACCACTGGGGCAGGAGCAAGAGGAGAAGCAGCCGACCTAAGCCCCAGCCCTCCTGCCTGCTGCAGCCCCAGGTGAGGGTGGGGAGAAGGCTCACGCTTGAAAGACAGATCATACTAACACCAAGCTCAGCCTGCTTAGGGAAGCAACATGAAGAGGGGCTGTTGAGGGTTGGGGGAGAGACACTGAATTCCCTGGAAGGGACCAGAAACATAGGGGCTATCCTGGTTCTTCCAGGGGTGGTGGGGGAGCCAGCCACAACGGAAGTTTGCTGGGGCAGCGAGAGAAAAAAATCAAAGCTGTTTTGTGTTGACCCTGAGTTCTGGCTCCTTCCCGGTCCTGAGCTGACACAGGAACCAGGAGGGAGGGAGAGAATCAATGCATGCACGGACCAATGAATGCCTGCTCCTCTTCCTGGAAGTAATTTAGATATTGCAGGAGCAATAAAACGGCACATAAAATAATCAAGGATGATCTGACGACGACTGAGGGACCTTCCTGGGAGCTGGGGTCAGAAGCTGGTGGCCACAGATGTTAGGACACGGCAGGTGCTCCATCCTGAATGACTCAAACTACTGCGTCTTTGCTGGAAATGCCCCTGGGAGCCATCTTCCAGAAAGCGTTGGTGATGGAGAGGAAGGGGTAAGGGAAGGGGGCTCCAGGGGCAGATGGGGAGGTAAGAGGCAGCAGTGACCCACATCCACATCCCTGGGGGATGAATCCACTGGACGCTCCACATGACAGGAGAGGAGGCAGGTCCCAACCCTCCCGCCCCAGAGGGCCCTTCTCAGTCAGCTCGGGCCACCATAACGAGACACCGTGCACGGGTGTTTAAACAGCAGACAGGTATTCCTCACAGGTCTGGAGGCTGAGTCCAAGGTCAGGGCACCGGCAGATTTGGTTTCTGGCGTGAGTTCCTCTCCCGGCTTACAGAAAGGGAGAGCCCTCTGGTGAGTCTTCTCAGATTGACACTAATCCTGAGGGATCAGGTCCACTGTGGGGCCTGATTAACCCTTAATACTCCCGGAGGCAACATCTGCAAACACAGCCCCACGGGGTAGGGCCTCTGTATGCACATCTGTGGGGGTGCAAACGTCCAGTCTGTGACAGGCCTCACCCAGAGAAGGTAACTCTAGTGACAGCTGAAAACAGGTACAACGCACCTAAGCAACCAGGTAAGCTCCAGTTGGGGGTCACAAGACCACCTAGGGGCGCTGCCCTCCTGACGCTTCCCGGCACCACCGCCCTTGGAGGCTCTGGGGACACACCTCCCACCAGGGGAGCAGGGCCCGAATCCACCCCTGCAGGGCTCCAGATGGTGTGTGCGGAATTGGCCCCATAGGCTGTGCACAGAGAACGCGAAGGGACTGGAGGCCCAGACGCGATCTACGGGCAGCCCTGCCCCAGGGTGAGAAATCTCCACGTTCCCGCAGAGCCAGACTGCTCGTCCACCTTCCCCTTCGTGCCGGGTTTTGTTCGTCGACACTGTTCCTTCTCTGACACTTCTCTCCACAGCATCAGGGCCCGGTCTGCAAGACTCAGGGTGTGGACGCCGCGGGCGGACCTTGGGCTCTCCGTCACCTGTGAGCAGTGGTTCTCCACCCCAGGCGCTTGTCCTTCTGGCCAGTGAGTCTCCCCGATGAGCCCACACTGCAGACCTTCTGCCTGGGGAGAGGGGCCCTGACTGACCACTGACCTTAAGTGACGGGGTGCTGGGACTTCTTGGACCCCCACGTCCTGGGGGAACCAGCTTTGCTCTGGCCCCATTTCAAGGGCCCTTATGCGTCTCCTCTTGCCCCACCTTCCCCCCTTCGGTCAGCCCTCAATTTCCTTCTTCGCAAACAGTGACATTCACAATAGTGGAAAACCCCCTCTCCTGCTGGAGCACAAGGGTTGATAACGGAAGCACTGGCCCATTGCCTATGCGAAAACCAGATAAATAAAATGTAAAAACCCTGCTGCTTTCAAAAATCCACAAAAGCCAATCCTAAAGTAAACATTACAGGCAAATTTTGAGGCCTTATTACCCTTTGAGGCTGAAATTTTCCAGGTCACATCCTTTCCCAAGGTACCATTTTATGGAAGCTTTAATGAAATTAGCTCATCTATTTCTGAGTCAGGAAGCGCAGATTAAGGTCCAATTTTTGTAGCCTGACTTTTTTCTAACTACAGTGGAAATGAATCCAGGAAAGTTTTTAGAATTTCCTCTAAAATGTACAGCTGAGGGACATCACAAAGTTCAGAATCCTTGGTAGAAAAGGCGTTGTGGAGAAATCAAGTTTTTTTGACACCCAACCGTGACAGTCGCCGTGTAGCTGTGAGCTTTGACTGACGAGCCTGCCCCAGGACTTGGAGTTGGCCTCTGAAGGCGCAGGCTGACCCGCAGGGTGTCCGCTCGCACCAGCGGGAGGCGTGGGGGGGCAGCAGGAGGGGAACCTCACTTGCTTTTGGTTAAGAAAAGCTACGCATTCAGGTGGCTCCCCGGACAGCTGCCTGAACCCTTGGAAACACTAGATGGGAGCCCTTCTGAGACCACCAACCCTGGCCCGGCCGGGCACAGCCGGATCTGTCCAGAGAAGAAGTGACCGGGTCCCCTCCCAACCACCCAGCCAGGAGGTCGAGTTGGCGAGGGTGTGTCAGTAGGAGAAGGTGAACCAGCACCCTCACCCGGGGCAGCCCCAAACCCGCCCAAGCTGCCCACACAGGCCACTGTGGAAGCTGGGGTCGCCGTCTGTAACAGAAGTGCTTCACAAAGGCTGGTCTGGGGACTACGCCCTCGATGTGTCCTGGCATCCTCGCCATGGCTCTCCATCACACTTTGCACGACTTTCTCAATTTCATCACATCACAAACCTGCTGGAAAAGCACACTTGTGCTGCTCAACTTCTAAAATGTTCCAAGTCACCCCAGTAAACTGACCTCCACACCACTGGGGCTCAGAGTGACCCCAAATAGCCCCGGGCATGGGGATGGGGCCTCCCTGAGGGGACACAGGAGGGGCTCCTGAGAGGTCTGTGCAGTGCCCCCACCCTGGTACAAAAACCTGGACACAGTCCCTCGTCTCCTTGAAGCCCCCAAGGACGCAGTCACCAGCACTGAGCCCACGGTTGGCCGGGAACGATACACCCTCAACCCCACTTGGAGATCCCGCTGGCTAGGTAATTACTGATTTTTAATTTAAAAAAGTAATTCAAAACCCATGAGCAGGTGTTACTCTCAGCTTCTGCTCAGAACACAGAAGAACACTGTCCTGCCTTTCAGTGAAGTGTGGTACCATCTTCTGATCTGTGGGTTTTCTTGGCCCATCAGAGACCCGAGGTCGAGGGCAACCAAGACCCCGAAATCTAAGATACCGGTGCTTCAAGAGAGGCATGAGCCAGACGTCGGGCACGGGGAAGGAGGATGCAGACAACATTCCGACGCGAGAATGACGTGACGTCACGCGAGGTGAACGTGACAGCGAGAGGACAAGAAGCCTGTGGTTACGGAGGTGGGGGACAGGAATCTGCCCTGCATACAGGTGTCCACAGAGGAAAGAGCCGTGAGAGGGTCCTGGCGCAGGCCAGGGGAGGGCACCAAGCCCTGTGCCTGGGGATCCCCCAGTGCTGCTGGGGAAGGAGCACAGAATCCCTCTGTCCCCGGGGAAGGGGCCCCGACCTAGGGGCTCCCCCCGAGACGCAGGACCTGGGCAGCAAGGGGCCAAGCCCTTAGACGCCTGGGGTGGGGGGCTGCCTCAGCCCAGCCTGCAGACAACACCTACCTGCCCTCTCACCTCCTCTGGGAAGCCCACCAGCCCACAGGACCCTCCTGGCGACCTCCACTGAGGGCCACTCCACCCCATGGCACCCACCATTCTCTGCCACCCTCCAGACTGCCTTTTCGCCATCAGACATTGACGTCTGGGTGATAGACACCTGGATGGTACCCTTTTAACCCAAAGAAAAAGTGCATGGTTTAGTGAGGAGGACTGGGCTGAGTGCTGGGTGAACTCCAGGCCTGGGCTGCAGAATCCCACAGGCCCATGTCAGGGACAGAAGAGGCAAGTAGCAGGGGGAGGCATGGGGGCACAGGGGAATGGAGTTGCCCCAGAGGAGTCCTGGGCATGGCCGATGCCTTGGCCACCAGCCCCAGGACCAAGCCTGGCTCACCAGACCCGATGGCCATACAGCTTAGTGTGCTCGGCCTCCCCTCAAGGGCAGGTGGCCTTTCCATCATGGCTCAGGACCCACCTGGGGTCCACACCCAGAGCAGAGCGAGGCTATCCACGGGTGGGCTCCCAGGGTTCTGGGATATGCGACAGAGGTTGGGAGGGAGCCCCATGGAGAGGAGAGCTGTCACACACGGAGCAGGCTCTCCGAGGCCAGCAGTGCTCAGACGATCTGGGATTCCTGCCGCATATGAGAAAATGGAGGCCAAGGTGGGGGCCCAGCTGGGGTATGCACTGGGCAGAGTTTTCCGCAGGCCCCTCATCTTCCCTCCCAATGGGCTCTACGGAGGAAGTCGGGGTTGAGGGCAGGCTGAGTCCTCAGGAAAACCACCCTCCCTCTCCTGGGGGGCTGGAGAAGGCCGGCAACACGCAGTGGCTGAGTCATACCTCAGACACGTCTGGATTTACAAGGAGGCCAGGCCTGGCCAGTCGTCTCAGTGCAAACTGCCCCCACCAATGTGGGAGGTGGGACAGACCCGGTTCATATCGCCCCAGGGCCTCAACCCTGGCCAGCTGTCCTCACTGCAGCCCCAGGCATTTTGTTCAGCAATGTGAAGATGTACAGATGGGATGCCCAGCGCCTTCAGGCCGAGCACGGACTCTGCTGTTGGCCGCAGCCCCCCACTCCCTAGGGCCATACCTGCCCCTTTACACATTCATTTTACTCACTCCCAAAGACATGTAGTAAGTCATGACTGTGTAAGACGTTCAGACTTAGTCAGATGATGGCAACAGTCATGGGCTCTGAAAGAGGGTGGTGACAGTCAGATTTCTTTCCCAGGAGCTGAGCCAGGCCCCAAGGAGAATAAGGCCTGGCCAAGAGCATCCCATGTAGGAGAGCACGCGCCCACAGCTACTGCGAGGCTCTGACATGCCAGGGACCCCTTGTGCAGAGGGGCTGGTGTCTGGCCAGGGTCACAGCATCCCCAGGACAGGCAGAACAACAATACAGAAGGCTGGCCGCCCAACGGTCATGCTGGCTAATAGGGGAACATGGCCTCCTGAGCTCAGCGCTGTCATGCCCTCCCACAGAGCAGGTCTGCCTGGTCTTCTAAAGCCTTGAGGCCGTGAGGAAGCCAACCTGCCCCTCCCACAGAGCCTCTCTGGTTCATCAGCACTCACTGACTGCTCCTCTGAATGACTACCGAAGACAGGGGGTGCAAACTGGCCCATCCCAGCAAAGTA
Organism: Ursus maritimus; assembly: GCF_017311325.1. NCBI lineage: Eukaryota > Metazoa > Chordata > Mammalia > Carnivora > Ursidae > Ursus > Ursus maritimus. The sequence continues at coordinate 63,296,892 of NW_024423897.1, forward strand.
GGGTGGGACCCAGGTGGGACCCAGGTGGGTGACACCCAGCCAGGCACACGTGGGCACAGGCAACACGCAGCCAGGCACACGTGGGCACAGGCGACACGCAGCCAGGCACAGGTGGGCACAGGCAACACGCAGCCAGGCACACGTGGGCACAGGTGACACGCAGCCAGGCACACGTGGGCACAGGTGAGAGTCCTACCTTGGAAGAAGCTCTTCACCCTGAGGTAGCTGACACTGAGACGCAGAACGGAAAGCTTGTCCAGCTTAGACACGATGTCTGGAGGAAGAGGCAGTAGGCTGGCCAGGTGGTCCAGCTCGGCGTTGAGACGGTCCCGGTGCCGCTTGGAAGGGTTTGACTTCTCAGCCCCCGTGGCAGGCCTCCTGTGGGGAAGCAGCCACAGTCAGACTCAGGGCTTCCCACCAGTGTCCGTCACCCCAGGGACTGCAAACCAGTCCCAGAAGTGACCTTATGGTGCAATCAGCTACATGAAAAAGGTGTTGAGAAGGACAGAAGTCTCCGGATTCTGTGCACATAAGGAAGCAGGGACCCCATTACCGGGAAGGGCACTCAGAGACAGAGAACAGGCCTTTCGGGAACACGGCTGCAAGCAAGCTGTGTGGCTCCAGCACGTTTCTTGACTTCTCTGTGCTCTTTCCCCCAAGTGGGAGGAGGACCCCCGGTCCCAGGCTGCATGAGCTCAGCCCGTTTCAGGCTTTTTTTTAAACAGACGACCTTTTTGGGACCTGCAGTACAGGTGTGACAGGCCCCTCTGGGCTCAGTTTTTCCTCTACACGGCGGGGCTGAAAGGGGCTGAGGAAAGAGTAATAATGAGGACCTTTGGGCACCTAGGCGCCATCCCGCCCACCCCTCAGAGGCCCTGAGGTCATGGGCTGTGCCTCTTTGAGGCGAGCGGAGCCCTGGGTTCCGTCTCCCCTTGCTCTACAACAGACAAGCTCCCCCACACATGGGGGGGATCCCCCCGCCCAAGGCCTCCCTGTCCACCATCCCTGCACAGAGCAGAGCTAACCTCAGACCCCAGCCGCTTCCCAGTGACCTCCTTCATCTGACTCTTAGCCCCTGGATGACAGCCCCCTTCCTCTGACCCTATGCCCCCCTCACAGAAGCAGCTCTTTACAGGCCCTTCCTAAATATCACCCACAGAAAAGCGTCTGAAGCTAAAAGGCGTCGGCTGGAGTAGCCAGCATGAGGAGGGGCCGTTGGCAAGCTCGGCAACGGGGTGGCCTGACTCCCAGGGCCAACCCTCCCGGGGGTCATGGCGCCTGGCAGGCAGGAGGGCTCCTGCTGCTCTTGGGGCTGGGGTCTCGTTTGTCCGGAAGTTCCTACTTGTCACTTACGAGGGTGGTGAGGTCGAACAGTCGTCTGTCAGGAGGAGGCCTGTAGCATAAACCTGCTTCGCAGAGTCTGAGGGCCCAGGCCACAGAAAACACGTGAAAGCCTGCCGCTCCAGTCCCAGAGGCCACGTCTTTGTCTCTCTTTCTGTTTCTGTTTTTGGTTTTGTTTTGTTTTTTCTTTTTTTTTTTTTTGAGGTATAATTCACGCAACACTAACCATTTCAAAATGTATATTCACGGAGCTGCATAACCACATCTCTATCAAGTTCCAAACCGCATCATCACCCCAAATAAAATCCTATACCCATTTATCAGAATTTCCCCGTTTTCCCCTTCACCAGCCCCTGGCAACCACAAGCGGTCTTAGGTCTCCATGGCTTTGCTGTTCTAGACCTTTCATGCACCTGGAATCCCACAAGGGGAGACTTTCCGCGTCTGGCTTCTTCCACGTAACGTCGCGTTTTCAAGTTCCCCCGTGGTGTAGCACTGGTCAGGACTTGGTTCCTGCCCCCAGGTGTGTGGACGGACCACACTGTGCTCCCCTGCTCCCCAGCGGACGGACGTCTCGGCATCGTACGAACGCCGCAGCAAACACTGACACTACGACTTCGTGCGACCTTCATTTCCAGTTCTCTCGGGCACATGCCCAGGAGCGGGCAGCCGGGTCAGTGTGCTCACCCTGTTCTACTCGGAGGAGCTGCCATAGCGCGTGCCACAGCGGCCGACACCCCCACTGGCAACACCAAGGGCTCCGTGGTCCGCATCCTCGACGACACATTATTTTCCTTTCCCATTGAACGGCCGTGTGCACAGGAGGGAAGTGGCATCTCTGTGGTTTGATCTGTATTTCCTTAATGATGAATAATGTTGAGCGTCTTTTCACAGGTGTCTTCTTTGGAGAACCGTCTACCCAAGTCCTTTGTGCATTTTTTCCTGGGGTTATTTGTCTTTCTGATGTGGACTCACAGGAGTCCTTTACGTTCTAGATACAAGTCTTTCACTAGGTATGCTATTTACAAATATTTTGCCCATGTCTTTCAGTGTCTTTTAACTTTCTGCTGGTTTTCCTCCTTAATGAGGCACTTGCCCCCAAATCACTCCTGCTGCGAGCCAGAATGTAAACGGGCAGGAGTCCTGGGGACAAACAGCAGCTCCAGTGGGGCTTGCTGGTGGGAGGAGAGGGACCCCCCATCAGTGAAAGACACCCAAGGCCTCCCCAGAGACGGGGCCTACCAAGGGCATTACCAAGGTGTGGGGGTCAGAGAAGGGGAGACGCCCCCCCCCCGAAATCTCACTTCTGTGTAGGGCTGGGGCAGCTGCCTCCCCGGACAGCCTGGGCCTGAGAATGAGCTGAGCGGTGATTGCACGCAACCCCTACTCTCACCCCCACGGGGCACCTGGGGGAGGGACACTAGCCTGCTGGAGAAACGGGTGTTGGAAGAGCTCCTTCAAAGTGTCTCACGGCACTGGCTGCCCCTTGATGCGTCTCTACCACCCCTCTCCCCAGCCGCATGGGCCAGAGCGGGAATCATCCTACTCCATGCATGAGAGGGGATGGGGGTCGAGGGTCCACGCGCAGGGGAACACCCCACCAAGCTGGCCTCAGGCTCAGGCCCAGGGGCCCGTGGAGGAAGCTCCAAGTCCCCGGGGGAAGAGACTCAGCGGGGGGTGATGGGGACAAGAGCCCAGGCCATTAGCAGCATGGAATAGTGCAGAAGAGCCGCCGGCTCAGACGGAAGAAAAATAGAGAATACCTGGAGTGAACATGGCAATGCTCCCCCAAGCTGACCTACAGTCCAGATTCAACGTGCTCGCAATTAAAATGCCAGCAGGACTTGTTTATAGAAACTGACATGCTGAGTCTAAAATGTACCTGCAAATACAAAGGACCAGGAATAGCCAATTAACAAAGAAGAAACTAGAGGACTTACCCTTCTGCTTGTAAGCTTCCTACAAACCCACAACACTCTACCACAAAGGAACAGAGCAGGGAGTCCAAACACACCCACGTATTTTTGGCCAACGTATTTGACAAGGACATTATGGCAGTTCGATAAGGAAAGAAAGTCCTTTCAGTAAATGGGGCTGGTCAGCTGGACACCCATGAAAACAAGTGAACACCAGCCCTCACCTCACACAATCCCGCAAACTTAACTCCAAGTAGATCACAGACCTAAACCTATAGCCTACTCTAAAACTTTACAGGACAATACAAGAGAAAATCTCTGGGACCTTGGAATAGTCCCAGGACGCTTAGAAGACACACCCACACTCAAAATCATAAAAGAAAAAATTGATACATCGATCTTCATCAACACTTCTTAATGTCTTTTGGAAAATCACCATTAAGAAAATGAAAAGGGTCTCCTGGATGGCTCAGTCAGTGGACTGTGCAAGTTTCGATCCCACAGCTGTGAGCTCGAGCCCCACACTGGGCGTAGAGATTACCCTCCCTCCAAAAAAAAACGGACAACAAAATGAAAAGCGAAGCCATCATTGGAGGAAAGTGTCCATAGAGCTTATGTCCAGAATACATAAGGAAGTTCTCCAATTCAGTAAGAAGACAATCCAATATGAAGAAAGGCAAATTATTTAAACAGACACTTCACCAGAGAAGACACGTGGATGGGAAATAAGTGCAGGAACAGACGCCCGGCACCGCTCGGGAAGGGCGGACGGGGGCCTCGGGGAGGCCGTACCGCAGCCCACCGGAGAGCTGGATGGGAGGCCGAGGAGCCGGAGCTCCGTGCGCGGCTGCTGGGAACATAAGAAAGCACACAGGCTTTGGAGAACAGCTTGGTGGTTCCCTAAAAGTAACTCGCATGGACTGCAGAAGTCGAAAATCCCACTCCACACAAAGCCTGTACTTAAACGTTCGTGGCGGCTTTACTTGAAACGGCCCAACCCCGGAAGCGCCTGCGTGTCCGTCTGCAGGTGACTGAACAAAGCGCTGCATCCGGGCGCTGCGGCTCCCCCCGCGGTNNTGCTCTCGGTGCACACAGGCCGCAGATGCATCTCAAGATCGTGCCCAGCAAATGGACATAGGACTCCATTTATAGAAAATTCCAGAAGCACAAAACAGGCTACAGGACAGAGCACATCAGGGCTGCCTGGATGGAGGTGAAGGCAGGAACGGCACTCAGGACCCTCTGGGTATGATTCACCGTCAGTGACCTTGATTTCGGTGATGTTCTGTGGTACTTCCACGTGTCAACCCCAACCAGACTGCATCTACACAGGCCCAGTTCCAACTCCTTCAGTTACAGCCCAGCAAGGAGAAAAGTGCAAGCAACGAACACCTCCAGGAGCTCATGGTGCCATCCCCGCAGAGCAGCCAGACCCCCATGGGGCCCACGCCGCTCCCCACAGCCTCGGCACCCAGTTCTCCAACCTCAGCCCGAAGGGACCGCTCAGCAGTGGGCTCTCCCCCAGGACCAGGCACTTGTGTGTCTCCTCAGTCTACCCCACACTCCACACGCACAGAGCCATCAGCTACCAGCCCCAGAAGAGCATGGGGCCCGCTGCAGCCCCACAGCCCTCTGGCATGGCAAGAAACACGGGCCACGGAGCAGCTGGTACAGACAGAGCCGGCAGGGACGCTGGCTCGCATCCCAGGAGGGGTGGCGGTCACGGGTGCCCTGCACTCAGACATCAAAAACAAAAGTCGTTTGGCCTCCAGTTTCCCTAGAACATGTCCCTAGAGAGCTGTCCTGCTCACAAGCACGTGGCCGGCAGCTCCCCCAGTGCAGATGGACACAGCAGCCGTCAGGACACACAGATGTGCCAGGTGGCCACTTCCCTGCACCTGGCACGCAGAGCCCAGCGGAGCGGACGTGCCGGACGCATGCATCTGCAAACATCCAGGGACTGTTCAGTGACCCACGGTCTCTCATCGCCAACCCCCCGCCCAGTCCCCAGGCTTAAATGCCCAAGACCCTTTCAAACCAGTGAGGAAGAAACCGACTGTCAACCAGCAGTGGTCATGGGAAAAGAAGAGACAGATTGCAGACCCTAACCACAAACCAGGAAAAATTCCAAGTGCTTCAAAGTTTAAAATATGTATTAGGAACCCATAAACACTTAGAGAAAATACTGGAAATTCCCTCATAAGCTTATAGCACGGAGAACTTCCGAACTGCGATGTGAGATTAATTAGCTACAAGGGAAATGATTAATAAAATTAAAGAACACCATGAGTAAAATCAAAACTGGAGGAAAGTGTCTGAAGCACTTCAAGAATAGAGCTGCCTTCTAAGGCTCGAGAAGCACAAAAGCCCAAACCACCCAACAGAGAAATGAGCAACAGTGATCAGCACAGCTCGCAGAAAAGGAAATCCAGATGGTGTTCTAACCTGACGTATGGGACGAATGCAAATTACGACGACCGAAGTCTGAGATGCAGCATGTGCACGGGCAGGAAGGGGGCGTGCTCCAGCAGAGACGAGCACGCCCGGAATGCTGGGCAGCTGGTGGCGCCCTTCACAGGCCCCAGCGCCCACACCCTCGGACAGAGCAGCCCTGCGGCCAGGGACGCGTGCTGCTGGGCCGCCTTAATTCACCCCCTTGCAAGGCAGTGACCCACCACTGCTCCATGGGCGCTGGCAGGAGGCATGAGTCTCCCAGGTCACAGAGGGCTCATTACTCACCCCACGGCAGGCAGCACGCCCCTCGTATGTCTGCGTCATTTACCACGTCCCCGAGGCCCATGGGAGCGACCCGGACGGGCCCCACGCAGGTGCTGCCGTGTAGGGTCTGCGGCCGGGGAACCCCAGCTCGGGGAGTCCACCCCTCGCATAGTAAGCAGTAAGCATCTTCCATCTCCCGAGGGAAGAGTCCACCTCCTTCCCCAAGTCTGCTCACTCCAAACACAAGGCGAGAGGCAGCCCAGGGAAGGGTGGCGCCCACGCGAATGTGCCAGGGTGTGTGGCGCCCACAGTGGACCGCCGCCCCACGGTGAGCACGCACAACGATGCAAGAGGTTCTGGGCGCCTGTGAAACGGTGTAACCAGGCGCTACAGGCGGGCACGGGTGTGTAGCCAAACAGAAGGACAGCTGTGCAGACACCGTCACTCGGAACGGGCAGAGAACGCTCTCGCTGTGTGTCCATACCTGCGGCTTTACGCAAGAGCGTCTCAGGACAGGCTCACAAGAAACTGCAAGTGGATGCCAGTGACTGGGCGGGAGGGACCTGCTGGGGGTCTGGTTCTGAATCAGATGAACATGAGACCTCTTTAAAACATCAATAAACAAAATGAATTACTTTATAATAAATGCCTCCAAAGCTCATTATCTCACACCCTGTTGTTGGAACAAAAACATAACAAAAGCAGGAAAGTTCGCTCCCTCGCCCCAGGTGGTCAAGCACACAGAACATGGTGTGCACAGCTGGTCGTGAGGGTTTTCCTTCCTTACTGCACACGGCAGTGTGTTCACCAGAACGATCCTGTCCAGCACATGGCAGCAGGGCTCCATTCCGCCCCCGCCCCGCCCTGGGCCCTCCACCTCGTCCGGGGCGCACTCAGCTGCCTCCTGTCCCACTCTTCGCCCGCACAGCTGGGGAGGCCCACGGCAGCCACGTGACTGACTCAGGTGACAAACCCACTTTCCAAAGTCCAGCCCCTCAAGCCCCTGCTGCCCCCCCCAGGGGGTGATGGCTACATCCCTGCGACCTCACAGAACCCTGCAGCCACCAGGGTCCAGGAGGGCAGCCTGGGTCGCAGAAACACAGGCCCACACACAGTCAGCACTGAGTTCTGCATCACACACACAGAGCCCCGCACACACGTGCTCAGACTCACTGGGAGCTGTGTTACACACACACACGCACACACACAGAACCCCAGCTGACGGTGGGACGTGCTGTAGGACCCCCACTGGAGGAGGCAGAGGAGCCCCTGGGCGCCCCAGGGCAGCTGCAAAACCCCGTAATTCCCGCCACCACCGCAGACTTCACACCTGGTGTCCTGGACACCCCTGGGCCAGTACAGAGGCCGTGTCCAGGGCTCGAGAGCCACCAGTTCCCCTCCCTGCCTGTAGGCTTCCCGCGTACTCTGTCCATCACGAGTGGTGTGTCCTCGTGAGGACAGGCTTTCACCAGGGCAGAGAGGGGATCTGGTGCTCACCAAAAATCATGCTGACATCTCAGGCCCTCGTGTTGACTTCTGGCCAAAAGGTGTCACTCAGCTCTGACCTCGCCTTCTAACCAAAGTTAGGAAAACAGTCCAAAGCCATTAAGGCTGCAGTGGATTTCCAGCTGTGCAGAGAGCCTGCAGCTCACCTGCCAGCCCCAGACCCTGGTTCTGCTGCTGCTGCTGCCGCTGCGAGCCCCTCTACTCATCAGGAAGACTCGGCAAAACCTCTTCCTCACTCACTTTGGTCCTAAAGTTCACTCCTTTCAATGAAAACACAAATACCTTCCCCCTTCCACACGAACGATCAGCAAAAACAGAAGACGTGATACTTTACTGTTTCTGAATGGGCTTCCTTCTTTTCCTTCCAGCATACATGCACTCCCCTGGTGGGATCATCATCTCTGGCCCTAAAAGAGAAAGGGAGCATAAAGTTGGTTATGTTGAAGAGGCCCCAGTGCCCACACAGCTCCCCAAACCACCAAAGTCTGCTGTGCTAATCGAGGAGTCAACGCTGACCCCACACTGGGGTCCCACTCCTCCATCACCAACTGAACAAGATGACCCACAAAGCCTGCCAGTGTGAACCACTCACACCCTGTCTCACTCAGCAGGAAGACGCCGAAGGGCCCAGTGAGGACACACAGCCCTGGCCATGACATCTCCCCTTTGACCAGCAACGTCATGGTCCCCAAGCCTGGCCTGAGGACCCGAGTCACTACACTCATACAGAGAACAGCCCTGTGCTCTTACAGTTGGTTCAGAAAGCTTACGGTAGATAAATATCCTGAGCCTGTGCTCAGAAAGTAGAAGCCATTCTATGGGCATCCACGAGCAGTACACACAGCTAAGGTACCAAAGAGCAGTTTGCTGCATCAGCGTTCTGGCGGGGCTGTTCCTCTGGCAGGGGCCGCGTGCACCCTCTCTTGGTGGTGTTTGTGGTGGGTCTTCTTCCTCTTCCCAACCCTCCCCTTTATGGCCCTGTACTTCTGAGCCAACAGGCTTCCTCTTTCGTATGTAAAATCTCCCACTCAACTCCATAGCGCTGGACTTCTACTTTAGCCGCTAACTCACAGCTGCAGCGAGCCCAGCTGAACACACCCACCGGCCTCCACCCACAGTGCTGGACGTGGCACCTGTATCTAACAGGAGGTCCCCAAGGAGGAGCCCAGGGTCTGTGCCCTGAGGCCGGTCGGCTCACCCATCACCTTGGGGAGGGCATCAAAATCTTGATCTTTGCATGCAGTGAGGATATATGAGCCCCCACAAACATCCTGCAGACCAAGTAGTGACCACTCATTGCCAGGCACTGGGCCAACAGACTTGGAGCGGAGGTTAGGAGCCCTCACCTGGCCTCAAGAAGAGGTGGAACCAACACACAACATCCACCCTGTGTGTGAAGTGCCATGAGAATATCGGAAATGTGTCATAAAAGTGCTTTAAATATAAGAAACACACTTTGAATATGAAGACATAGTAGGTAAAGTGAGTGGATAAGAAAACGTACGCCGTGCAAACAGTGATCCAAAGAAGCCGAGGTAGTTATGTGAGTATCAGACAAAGCAGACTGAAGAAAAAGGAGCATAATCAGGGACAACAACATTCCTTTCTCAGGAATCAAAGAACAAGTAAACCAAAAATCAGGAAGGATTTAGAATATCCAAACAATAACAGACTTGAACTGATTGACATTTCTAGAGCACTCCACTCAAAAACAGCAGAATACGCATTCTTTGCACATGGAACATTCATCAAGATAGACCAAACTCTGGGACTTAGAACAATCCTCAACAAATTTAAAAGAATAGAAATCATACAAAGTGTCTTTTGTGACAATGATGGGATTAAACTAGAAAGATACATGGAAAATGCCCAGGTATTTGGAAGGCAACCCACTTCTAAATATCCACGGGTCAAAGAGAAAGTCTCAAAAATGTAAAGTACTTTAAACTGAATGAAAACGAAAACACAACATATCAGATTTTGTGGGACACAGCTGAGCAATACTTTGATGGAAACTGATATTATTAAGCATTTATATTAGAAAAAAAGTAAAAGATCTCAAATAGTCTAAACTTACACTCTAAGTAACTAGAAAAAGAGAAAATAAATCCAAATCAAGCAGAAGATGGAAATAATAAAGAAGAAAAATCAGTGAAACTTAAAACAGAAAAATAGAGAAAAATCGATGAACCAAAAGTTGGTTCTATATAAAGATCAACAAAATTGATAAACCTCTAGCCAGACTGATCAAGAAATCGAGAAGACACAAATGACCAGTATCAGGAATGAAAGAGGGGTCATCACTACAGATCCCGCAGACATTAGAAAGAAAATAAGAGCATACAACTATGAACTTACCTGTGTCCCCCCAAAATCCATATGTTGAAGCCCTAATCCTCCATTGGGGTTGGGGCCTTTAAGGAAGTGATTAAGGTTAAATGAGGTCACAAAAGTGGAGCCCTAGGGTGGCTCAGTCGGTTAAGCATCTGCCTTTGCTCAGATCATGATCCCAGGGTCCTGGGATCGAGTTCTGAATTGGGCTCCTTGCTCAGCAGGGAGCCTGCTTTTTTCCCTCTGCCTGCGCCTCCCCCTACTTGTGTTTGCTCTCTCTCTCTGACAATTAAAAAATAAATAAAATCTTAAAGATTTAAAAAATAAATAAATAAATAAATAAATAAATAAATAAATAAATAAAAGCGGAGCCCTGATCTATTTAGAACTGTTGCCCTTATAAGAAGAGGAAGAGACACCAGGGCTCTCTTCACCATGTGTACAGAGTCGTTGCAAACCAAGAAGAGAGCTCTCAGTGGAAACCAAATCAGCAGTGCTGGGGAAGGTCGTCGAGAAGACATGACCACCAGTTGACCTGTGAGCTGCAGCCAGGTACTCAGAAGTTCTTCCCCCTTCGCCTCTCCTTGGATGTGGGCTCCACTTGCCTTTCCCGCTCCCAGTGGGTGCTCCAAGGACACAGTCTTGACACGTGCGTGATAAATGTGACTGAGCCTAGTTGAGGCCTCTTTATAGACTTCTGAGAGATGGCCGGAGGGTACTGGATCCACTCATCTTTCCACCACCTAAGACAAGCCTTTACATGTAATTTCTCTTGCTTATTAAAACTGTCACCTACCAACCTGGAGTGACCACCTCTTTCTTGGTCTTCCCCTGCCCTCCACAAAAAGGGGCCAGTTTCAGATCACACCTGGGAAGTACCTGAGGAGCTTACAAAACCAAGCAGACACCTGTGTCTTGGACTTCCCGCCTCCAGAACCATGACAGATAAACGTGTGCTGTTTAAGACCCAGTATGGTCTTTTGTTGTGGTAGCCCAAGCACCCTGAGACAAATACTATCCCCACAAATCCAGTAATTTAGATGAAATGGACCAATTCCTTAAAAGACACAAACTGCCAAATTCACTCAAGAAAACAACTGTTTGGTCCTATATCTATTTCAACAATAAAAAAACAAAACAAAACAAAAAACACCTAGGCCCACATGGTTTCACTGGTAAATTCTACCATTTTAAGAAAAACATAATAATACTGATTCTCTGCAATTTCTGGAAGAAAATTGAAAATGAAATTGAAAATTGACAACTCATAAGTTCAGCAGCACCCTGATCCAAAAACCAGACATTTCAAGAAAACTACAAACCGATATCCACCATGACATAGACACAAGCATCCTCAATCAGATATGAGCAAGTGAATCCAGCAATATGAATAGGGCAGAACCCCATCGCAGGTGAGGTCATCCCAGAATTCAAGGCTGCTTCAACGTCCAAACATTGGTCATTGCACTTCGCTACATTAATAAACTAATGAGAAAATACATATGAACAACACCTACATGCAAAGAAGTATTTGACAAAAAAAGTATTTGAAGGGAGCTTAATTACCGTGATAAAGGGCATCTACAGAAATGCCTATGCTAGCGTCACACCTAACGGTAAAGACCGAGCTCCTCCCCTGAGATCACAGGCACTTCATCCCCCTTCCCACTCAGCACCACGTGTGTGCCCTTGTCAGGGCAATAAGATGCGGAAAAGCAACGCCATAACATTGGGGAAGAAGAGACAGACAACACGATTGTACATACAGAAAATTCCAGAAAGTTTACTACCAAACAAGTCTCTTATAATAATTGAGTTCAGCAAGGTCAAAGGGTAAAAGGACAGTATACAAAAGTCAAGTGTGTTTCTGTAGACTAGCCATGAACAATCAGAACACAGATTTTTAAAAAGCAGTACCATTTACAATATCACCAAAATAAAAATGAAATACTGAAGTATTTCAAGACGTTTACTATGTGTATAACTGGGGCTCCAAAGAATAGGAGGTGACAGAAAAAACAATTAATAAACAGTAGAAATGTGTCCAAACATGAAAACTGTAAACTTACAGATTTAAGAAGATCAATACAACAGCTAAATCGTGGAAGGAGCCGAGATGCCCTTCAACAGATGACTGGATTAAGAAGTTGTGGTCCATATATACAATGGAATATTACTCAGCTATCAGAAAGAATGAGTTCTCAACATTCGCTGCAACATGGACGGCACTGGAGGAGATAATGCTAAGTGAAATAAGTCAAGCAGGGAAAGACAATTATCATATGGTTTCTCTCATCTATGGAACATAAGAACTAGGAAGATCGGTAGAAGAAGAAAGGGATAAAGAAAGGGGGGTAATCAGAAGGGGGAATGAAACATGAGAGACTATGGACCCTGAGAAACAAACTGTGGGCTTCAGAGCGGGGGTGGGGGAATGGGATAGACTGGTGATGGGTAGTAAGGAGGGCACGTACTGCATGGTGCACTGGGTGTTATACGCAACTAAGGCATCATCGAACTTTACATCAGAAACCAGGGATGTACTGTATGGTGACTAACATAATATAATAAAAAAAACATTAAAAAAAATAAAAATAAATAAAAAGCCAAATGAATTTAAAAAAAAAAGATCAATAAACTCCAAGCACAGAAACATTAAATTACAGCAAGGCCAATAGTAATCAAATTGCTTATAGCCAGGGATATATAGAACAACCCTAAAAGCCACCAGAGAACACAGCCACTGGGTGCAGAGAAACAAAGGTAAGTATGACAGCGGGCCACCTCGTCAGAGACGTGCAGGGACAGCGGGGCTACGTCTTAAATACCCCACACCCTGTCAACATAGCTTTCGAAACTGAAGGCTAGAGACTTTTTCAGACACACAAAAGCTGAACTTGCTCACCAGCTGACCCACGGTGTAAGAAATGTGAAAGGGTGTGTGTCTTTAGGCCAAAGGAAAATGATACCAGATGGTAACATGGGTCCACAAAATGGGACAGGAGGCTCAGGAGACAGTACAAACCCTAGGTCTGTTCGTACTGTTTAAATGTCTTTAGAAGATAGCTGTTTAAACAACAATGACCACCACGTATCGTGGGGTTTGTAACATATGTGGAGGTCAGGGGTATGGCAACTATAGCACGTAGGCCAGGAGGGGGAGACATCAGGGCCGAGCGGAAGGTTCCCACACGTTCACTAAGTGGAGTAACGGTACTCAAAAGTTGTGCCAAGTATGCACTTATTGCCTCCAGGATCCAAACCCACCTGTCCTTGCCTCCTCTGCGTGAACGCAAGCCTTTCTTCCTCATAGTACACAGTGTGGCACCTGCCACCAGAGGGCCCAGGAGGGACTTCGCAGCAGTAAGAAGCTTCTGATCGCAGGGTTCAGATTTTTCTTTGTTCCTGCTCCCCACCACCAGAGGCCAAGAATTCAGTGACCTTCTCCACCATCCAGGGGGCGGAACCATACCCTCTCCAAAGAGGTCTGAACCCCAGCTTTGGGGAGGGATCCCCATTTCTAAGTGCACTCTTCTGGCATGTTCCACCAGCCCCGGAGTACCCTTCAGAGTCCTCTTTTCACCTTTAAGGTCAATCCACTGTTATAGTTAATACTTTCTTATAAAAGTCTCTCAATTCAAACAGAAAATTAAGCTAAAAATACAAAAAGCTGATTTAAGTCCCCATATTTCAGAGTTATGTACTAAAACAATGACACACCAGGGGTTTGCTCCTATGTAACTGGGGAGCAGAGTGCAGTCTAAATGAAACAGGATCATTTAATATTAATAGCTGCCCATCTATGCTGGCTGAAGAATAAGTTGGGCTCATTATAAAATTCTCTTCACTTTTGTTAAAGATCTGAAATTTTCCATAATAACAAGTTTAAAACAAACAGCATTAAAAAGAGGCAAAATGTGGCATAAGAAGAGACACACTGTGATGCCAAGGCCACTCGATGGGGAAAGAAGAATGTCCTCATCAAACAGCCACACTGCACGTCCACATGCAAGAGAATGAGGCTGTTCCCTGCCTCACTACGTATGAAAAAAATAACCAAAATTAGTTAAAGACCTCAGTGTAAGACATAAAATTATAAAATTCTCAAGGAAAACATAGGGCTATATCTTCATGATCTTAAATTTGGCAAAAGATTCTTAGATATGTCACCAAAGGCACAAATGAGAAAATAAAAATAAATAAATCAGACTCCATCATATTTAAAAACCTGTGCTTCAGAGGACACCATCAAGTCATCGAACAGGAGAAAACATCTGCAAATTATGCATCTGATAAGTGTACTATTCAGGACATATAAAAACTCTTAGAACTCAACAACAAGCAAACAGCCCAAGTAAAAATGGGCAAAGGACTTGAACAGATATTTTCTCCAAAGAAAACATGAATGGTCAACAGACACATGGAAAGATGCTTCACGTCATTAATCACTAGGGAAATGTAATCAAACCCACAACGAGATAGCATTTCACACCCACCAGGACGGCTATCAACAAAATAAAGGGAAAATGACAAATGTGGGTGAGGGTGTGAAGCTGGGACCTGTGGTGCTGGTGCAGATGGAAAATGGTGCAGCTGCCGTGGGGACAACGTGGCAGATCCTCGGAGTTAGACACGGGGGCACCCAGCAATTCCACTCCTGGGTGTGTGCCCAAGAGAACTGAAAACACACATTCAGACAGAATCGGGCACCAAACACGCACAGCATCACTACTCACAACAGCCACAAAGCAGAAACAGCCCCAAAGCCCGTCGACTGGTGAACAGGTAAACAAAGTGCGGTCTGTGCCCACAGCGGAGTATTTCTCAGCCACGAGAAGGACCGGGCTCTGATGCACGAGGCCGCACGAAGGCGTGCTGTACGCAAGGAGGCAGACCCAAAGCTCCGGCGTTGGCTCCAAACCTGTGAAACGACCAGAATAGCCAAGTGCATAGACAGCAAGTAGAGCAGTGGTTGCCAGGGCCAGGAAGGAAGGAATGGGGAATGACTGTTCCCTGGACGGAGAGTTTCTTTCGGGGGGAAGAAAATGTTTTGGAACTAGGCAGAGGTGGTAGGTGCCCAACTCTGGATATACACTAAATAAATGTACCGAATGGTGCGTGTTTAAATGGTTAATTTCAGCTTATGTGAATTTTATCTCCATGAAAAGCACAGAACACAAATTTATGTATAAATACAGGTGAAGTTTCTGGAGCGGCGAGAAAGACAGAGAATAGTACGGGAGAAGTGGATGGAGCAGACTGAAAATGCTGAGGGCATTCTGCACAGACAAGCAGACAGTGGGCGCAGCTGCGGGCCCTGGGGGTAGAGGCGGGTTCCCAGCTGACGGGGATGGCGTGAGTAGCGATGCTATGATCCTGCCTGAATGTATGTTTTCAGTTCTCCTGGGCATACACCCAGGAGTCAAGAACAGGAGAGTTCTGGAGCGTGGCTGCAGGCTGGAGCCGGAATCGATGGAGGAATGCATCGGCCCTCTCAGCCTCGTCCTGTGCTACGGCCACCACGGCTGCACTTCTCTGGGAAGCCACGTCGGACCCTCAGTGGCTGGAGGCCTGCGTGCAAAGCCGTCCCAGGGCTGGCGCCAGCCTAGGCCAGGGAAGTTTCCCTGCACCCCGTGAGGAGCCAGGCACTTAGCAACCTACGGTCACCCATGAGGGTCAAAGGTGAAGGAGATCCTGTCCCCAGCACCACCATTCCCCAAATGAGCCCTGAGTCTGGAGCAGGGATGGTGTAGGGTGGGGGGAAAGGACAGAGAAGATGAGGAGGGGGCCAGGGACACTCCTGTACAGGGTGGAGATGACCGCCTCACTACCCTTCACCCAAAGCTCTCTTCCTCCAAGCAGGAGCCGGGACAGGACCTAGGCTCCAAGGCGTGCCCACTCCCCAGCCTCGCACACTGTCTGCCTGCCCCACAGAGCCATGTCTCCCTTGGGGTCTCCATCTCAGTGCTCAGAACAGCCCTAAAAACACAGGTTACGGTAAAAAGTACCAAGGGCAGATAAATACTCTCCAGGTTCCCCCACTGGCGTGTGTGCAGAAGAGATCAAAGGAGCTGCCCATCGACCCACACACACGCCACCACAGACCTTG
The DNA here is from genome assembly GCF_017311325.1 of Ursus maritimus. Classification (NCBI taxonomy): domain Eukaryota; kingdom Metazoa; phylum Chordata; class Mammalia; order Carnivora; family Ursidae; genus Ursus; species Ursus maritimus. The sequence continues at coordinate 63,312,813 of NW_024423897.1, forward strand.
CTGAAAAACCACAGCGTGGGGCTCCATCTGTGCTGACGTTTCTGCCCTGGGAACCCTCTATATAGGTGGGTATTATGGCAGTACGTTGCTCCATTTTCCTAAATACCTGTTCATTCTCCTCAAAAAGGTGAAGCCTCCACTGAATTAGACCGAACTCCTTGAAGAAATGCCCGTCTGAGGCCAGACACAGGTCTTTGCCTCAGATGCAGGTGGCAGATGACTTGTGGGAAATTGGGGGCAGGAGACCCTCCCCACGGGGCTCCTGTGGCCTGTGGCTGGCCTGGGCCAGGGTCTCTCCTGCAGCCATGGGCAGTGCTGGGCTGGGAGGCAGACAGGGGCCTGGGCACCGGAGGGGAACACGCAGGTGTGAGCTGGGCCCATAAGGGTGGTTTGTGGGCCTCCCATCCCTGCGAAGCTCTACGTTTGGGTTTCTCAGAGAAACATGAGCTTTTGTGTAAGAATCTTTCTCTGGGGCACCTGAGTGGCTCAGTGGGTTAAGTGACTGACTCTTGATCTCAGCTCAGGTCCTGATCTCAAGGTCATGAGTGTAAGCCCCCCGTGGGGCTCCACACTGGGCGTGGAGCATCTTTGCATGGGCACGCGCTGCTGTAGGACCACACTGGGAGTCTGAGTCCAAACTCCAGCAGTTAGCTGCCTCAAAGTCCTAACCCATAAACAAAGTGAATGCCAGCCGCGGGCTGCTGGAGGGCTGCAGCATGACGCAGCTTCCCCTGCTAGGGCCGCCCTGCCTGCTAGCCACTCACCACCAAGGGCAGCCTGCATATCACCACAGGGTTTCCTCCTAATGGCCGGTGCTAGGACCGCCACCACATGGGGCTCCCTCCCAGGGGCCTGTAGGAGCCAGGCATGATCCCTAATGGCGGACATCAGGGGGAGGCTGTCCAGGCTTAAGGGCCCACCTCTACCAGAGGCCCTCTGGAGAGTGCCCTTGGTGAGTCAGCTGCTGACCAGGCCAGAAATTCAGGTACACAACTTTCAAGGACCCAAGGCTTGGGGACAGATGTGCCAGGCACACACTCAGGCGCTGAGCCCCTCAAGGCCCCGAGCCCCTCAAGGCCCCGCTGTGGTTGGTCAAACAGAGGCCACATTTAAGTCATAGGGGCTACCCTCCCGCCAACAATGCCACGATGATACTGGGGCAGCCAAAGCTGAAGGCCCACTGGGCACTTCCAAAGCACCAACCCCTGGAAAGAGACAGGAGGAAGGACTCAAGGAAAGAGCTGCCGAAGGCCTTTGACCTCTGACCCTGACCAGTCACCTGCCCCCGTGAGTGGCCCCTTCCCCAACGGGAGTCACAGTGGGACACTAGGGTCACTCACGCTCTCTGGGGCCACTCGAATTAGGACTTTTGAGGCGGAAAAAAACTTTCTTGGTGCCGCTAACCGAAACCGAGCGAATTCCTGGAACGCAGGCCCTTCCGCTCTTCCCAAGTGTGAGAACCGAGCCGGGGGCTCCCTGCCCGGAAGGAGGGCGCCGGGCCGTGCCGCCCCCGCTCCGGGCCCCCACGCTGGCACTCCTCCACCGGCTGCCCTGGGACGGCTCGGGGGGCCAGCGCGAAGCCCTAGGCAGCATCTGCCCCAGAAGCTTCTGAAAGAAACCGGACCCAGAGCAAGATGAGCCCAGCTGCCCCAGCGCGGTCGGTCACGGGCAGAAGCTTGCGGGGAGGGACAAACGGAGGGGCCGTGAGCGCTGGAAGTGGACCGGCTTCCCTCCGAAGTCCCGTGTTAGTCTTAGGTGAGAAACCACCCGTCGGACCCCAGGGCCTCGCGCGAGGATGGGTGGGAGGGCGGCTCCGCACAAGGGTCTCGGTGGCGGAGCGGGGCCGGCGGAGCGCGCCCGGGGCACTTACCCGGGGCGGCGGGGCGCGGAGGCTCAGGCGCGCCCGCGGGAGGAGCCGGCCCGGGCCGGGAGCTGTGGCGGCGCGGCTGCCGGCGCTCGCATCTCGGGGACCGCGGCGGCTGCGGCCGCGGAAGGACGGCCCCACCCCGGCACGCGAGCCCGCCCCGCCCCCAAGCGATCGAACCGGCGTGGCAGGGGGCGCGCGCGCGCATCCCCGCCCCGGCCCGCTCCGCGCCGCCCTCCCGGGTCCGCGTGCGCCGCGGTGGGGTCGCGCCGTGCGCCCGTCGCGTCCCCGAGGTCTCTCCAAGAGTCTGTCCGGTCCGGGGGGCCTTAGGCCCCTCGAGGCCCCTGTGCTCCGGGCAGGCACCCAGGCCCTCTATTCCTCGCCGCCAGGCACGCGCCCGCACCCACCCGCGCCGGGGGCGGCCGAGCGCGCACCTGCCCGCGGTGCATTGAGACGCGGCCCAGGCTCCCGTCGCGCGGGGTCCCGGCGCCCGCTGATCACAATAGGTGAGTGGTGAGTCTCCGCCCTGCCGCCTCAGTGCATGGGCGAATCAAGTGAGCAGAAGCGTTACGGACTCTAAAAACACTTGGTAGCAACACCAAATTCTGCACTCCTGGACGCCTTCCCGGAAGGTTCTAGCCCCGACCCTCAGGGCCCCCAGAGCCGTAAGAGGCAAGCGCGGCTCGTGCCTGAGGCGCGGTCTTCCCTAACCCTCCCCTCCCTGCACCTCTGGCGGCCGCTCCTTCTCTAACACGCTGAGGGTCTTTGGGACGCTCCCCTGCTCCATCAGGCGTCCTGACTTTGAACCACCCCGACGCCCAGTGAGCCTGGCCTCACAACCTGAGGTCTCCGCCCAACGCCTGAGGGGCCCCCAGCGACCCCGGCCAGCTCCAGCGCCACAGTCCTCACTCAGTCCTCACTGGGGCCTCCATGGGGTCGCCCGTCCCCCATCCCACGTCCATCCCATGTCCAGGCCCTGGCTGGTCTCCAGGATCAGCCCTTCATCCAAGCCCCATCACGCATCCCGCAGCTGGTCCTGGAGGGGCTCCCGCGCCCGCCCCCACAATCGCAGCCAAGGGTATTGCTCCAGGCCCCCACCAGGCTCTGAGCAAAATCCTGTCTCCCCAGAAGTCCCCAATATCCTTCCCTTCCTGGACTCACTGATGGGCTCTGAGTGAGCAAGACTGTGTGCCTCAGGACCTTTGCACTCGCCATCCTCTTCCCTCGCCGCTGGGAAATGCTCTTCTCCCGATACTCACAGGGGAGCAACCTGTTCTGGTGTCCTCAGAGAGGAGACCCACCCCAAACCAAGGCCACCGCTGTCCATCACCTCTGCCGGATCCGTCTTTCCTGGTGCACACTGCACCTGAAATTACAGCAGGGTAACAGGTAAACTCCCCAGGTCTGTTCACCTCTGTCCAGGAAAAACACAGTGCCTACTGCAGAGCAGGGGTTCAAAACTGTTGGCGGAGTAAAGGGTTTCACAGCACCTTCTAAATGGAGCAACTCGCAGCTGCACTGCAATATGTTGTATGTTGTAAGTAGCATCAGTAGTTGCATCTCAGTCCAACTTTTGTAATGTGCACTATGCACAGAGAAGGTTTGGGTGAATAACTGAGGTTATAGATGAACTTCAATTTCTTTTTTTTTTATTTTTTTAAAAGATTTTATTTACTTATTTGAGAGAGAGCGAGCAAGCATGAGCAGGGGTGGGGGTGGGAGAGGGAGAGGGGGAGGGACAAGCAGACGCCCCACTGAGGAGGGAGCCCCACAAGGGGCTCCATCCCAGGACCCTGAGATCATGGCCTGAACCAAAGGCAGACACTTAACAGACTGAGCCACCCAGGTGCCCCTTCAATTAACATTTAAAATTTCTACAATTCCTGCACATTTTTGCAAAAAGCATGTAGTACTTTTGTACTTTTTTTTGGTAATTCTTTTGGTTATTGTTAAATAAAATAAGCACGTGTATGATTTCCAGGAAGGGCGGACACATCTTGCAGAGGTAAGGTGGGGGGACCCTAGGACCCAGGAATGTGGACGGGACACCTGGTGGGTCCCCCCACCCCAGGTCTGGAGCTCTGTAGTAAAAGCTGGCACTCCCCATGCATGGGAAGACAGCACCTCACATCCCAGGGACCCCCTCACTGTTCAGGCACTTGTCACACCCACCCACAAGGACTGGCAGGAGTGAGACACTTCATTACTAGCTCCTGGGGCAGGACCGGCACAGGCGATGCTGCATGGTCCCTGGTGCAGAAGAAAACCAGTGTCCAGCTTCCCCTTCTTCCCTGAAACTGCCCTTGATGGCCTAAGCCACCCACCTCCCAAGCAGTCCATGCTTATGAAGAGTGCACAGCAAAGACCACCCAGGCTCTGCCAGTGACCAGGAACTGTCATCAGCCTTGTACCTGGCTACAGCCCCGTAGCTGACCCACTCTGGGGGCAGAAAAGGGCGGGGGGGAGAAGAGAGCCAAGAGAGCCACAGTTTATTTCCTGACATATTTACTGTAATTTATTTCCTTTCTTCTACAGTCTCTCCCCACCCCACCCCACCCCAACTCCGCCAGCCCCAACTAAACATGACTCATTTGCTTGGTTTTCTTTGAAACTACTGTTGTCCTCCACATCCTTCAGCAGCTCTGAAATGAGCCTTCCACGGGGTTCCACAGGTGAGGTTGCACCCCACGTGGGCAGACCTGCCACTGCCCGCTCATCCCGGCTTCCCTGGACCCATCCTCCTGTAGTTCTGTGTCCCGAATCCCAGCCCTTACTGTTGGTTTTCTCGCCTGTTTCCTGGCACATATCCTCCAGGATAACCCTGAGTTTCCTAGTTAAAGGAATGCAGGAGGAAAATGTTGTGAAATCTTTGTCTCCTGTTACAGCTAGTGACAGAATTCGAGGTGGAAACAACCTTCCCTCCACACGTCTGCGGAGCGTGTGCCAGTCTCCTGCTGGACAGCTGGCCCCTCCCTGAGTCCAGGAGCTCCTCTGGGACGGTGAGGGTCTCCTTGTCCCTGGGCTCTGATGGTCCTCACACAGCCTTATCCATCGGCAGCATCCTCCCAACTAGCCCTACCTCCTTTGGTTCTAAAAAATGCCCCCCCCTTCAAAATTTCCGTCCCTAGAGTTTTCTCTGTTCTCTACCTTTTCCCCTTCCAGATATTCTATTTTTAATTTCCAAGAATTATCTCTCATTCTGCATTCTCATAGAATTGGGTATTTTTTAAGTGGCTGCAGTACCCTCTGTCATCTCTGAGATGCTGGCTGTAAATCGTCCAGGTTCTGAGATGTTTCTTCTGGTTCCTGAGGTCCTTATTTTACAAATGTCAGGTGAACTTTGCTGCACCTCATCCAAGAGTGGGGGCTGCCCTAAACAGGCCTGTTCTGGATGCTGGGTTTCTCCGGCTTCCCGCCCTGGGGTGGAGCGGCCTGCCCTGCAGACAGCCGTCCCTGTCCTCCTGCCCATGCCCTCCTGTACCACCCTGCACTTCTCCCTGGAACTTGGGGCCAGGCTTCTCCTGGGCCACAAGACCCTGAAGCTTTGTTTCCCTCTCTGGTTCTTTGTATTGTTTGCAGGCAATTTCAAGAGGAAATTTGCTACCTGAAAACCCTCTGAATTGTGAGCAGCTAGTTTGATCCTTTTTTCAACAAGGTGAGGCCCAGTCTGGCTGTCCTGGAGTGCCATCTGGTGGGAAGCCTGGACAGGTCAGCTGTGCCCTCTGTGCTCCCTCACATCCCTGCATGAACAGGGCGAGGTCCAGGGTGCCCTCCATCCGAAATGAAGTCTAACCACCACTTATCATGTGAACTTGGCCAAATTATGGGCCCTCTATTGGTCTTCATTTTCTGACCCGTAAAACAGAGAACTACAGACAAATGGAACAGAGAGCCCGGAAATTAACCCTCATATATATGGCTAATGATGTTTGACAAGGGTGCCAAGACCATTCAGTGGGGAAAGGATAGTCTTCCCAGCCAATGGTGGTGGGAGAAATGGATGTGCACATGAGAGAATAACGTTGAACCCTTACCTAACACCATACGCAAAAATTCAAAACAGATCAAAGACCTGAAATGAGAGAGAAAACGCTAAGAAGAAAACACAGGGGAAAAGCCTCATGACATTGACATCTCTCCAGACAACACACAAAAAGGTGCTCCAATCACTCGTCATCAGGGAAATGGGATCCCGCCTCACACCCATGAGGATGACCATTCCCAAGCTACTGGCGAGCGTGTGGAGAAATTAGTGGCCTTGTGCACTGTGGGGAGCAGTGTAGACGGGTGCAGCTGCCGTCAACTGAACAGAACTACCGCGTGGGCCACCTCTCTGGGGACACAAGCAGGCTTCGGACAAACGACTGAAAGCACTGGCTTGAAGAGGCAGTCGTGCACCCACGGCCACAGCAGCACCATTCAACCACCAAAGGTGGAAGCAAACTGGTGTCTGTGAGCAGATGAATGGGTGAGCAGAATGCGGTGTATCCACACACTGGAGTCATTATTCAGCCGAGAAAGGAAGGAAATCCTGACACTTGCTACAACAGAGAATCCTCGAAAACAAGCACAGAAAGACAGATACTGTACCCCCACTGATACGAGGTCCCTCGAGGAGCCAATCCACAAAGGTGAAGCACGACGGTGGGCACCAGGGGCTGGGCGTTAGTGTTTCATGGGACAGAGCTTCAGTCTGGGAGGATGAGAAATTACTGGCGATGGATGGTGGTGATGGTTGCACTGCACTGTGAACGTGCTTAGCGCCACTGAACTGTACTCTTAAAACTAGTTAAAAAGGTAAATTTTACGCTATATATATTTTAACACCTATACACACAAGAGGGAAGAATCCCCAGTTTTACCCACTTATTCACCAGGTATATATGGTCCAGCTGTAGAGGCAGACATGGGCCAGATTCCTAGCCTCTAATCTCGTGAGGTCAGACATCGATCAAGGCATCACATACACACTCACGCTTATTCACATGTGCACCCATGAGTACGTACTCTGCACTGAAATGCTAAGGACAAGTGCTGTGGACGCCAGGCTGCTCCCGGACCCACCTCTGATGGGTGGTGTGCCGGTGACGGATGAGCAGGGCAGCCCCTCCACCTGAGGGGTTCAGGCGATGGAAGGACCCACGGAGAGGGGGCTCAGCCACACAGCAGGCAGAGCACATCTGACTCTGCTCCACATGCAGCCCCAACCCTCCCCGCGTGAGGGTAACAGCCTCCATCTCTGTCCACCCAGCAGAGACAGCCCTCCCTCTGTCCCCAGAGCCCCACCCGCTCTCCTCCTCAACCAGGCTCATCTGGCCTGAGACAGGTGGCCCTCCTAGCTGCCTGAGTTGACTTTAGTGGTGACCACAACTATGCCCACAGGTCAGGCCTTCGTGACTATCCTGGTATCATTTTCTTCATCAAGAAACCAAGGTCTGAAGCCGGGTGAGACTCCGGGCGTCTTGAGCAGGTTCAATCTTCCTGTAAGTCAAATTAAAAGCTGGGTCATTAACACACCATTCAAATGGCAAGAGCGGGAGTGTGTGAGAGCAGGTGACCAGGGGCCCAGGGATGGGAACAGGGAACGAGGGCCGGGGGGATGAAGGGTGAAGGATGAGGAACAGGGCACACGGGGACAGGGAATAAGTGATCAGGTACTGTAGGCTGCTGGGGCAGCTGGCCTGGCCTGCCTCACTGAGTCCAGCTGCCCCAGAGGTGCTCAGCCTTCCCCATCCCAAACACCTGTGTCTCAGTGGACCCAGGGCACAGCTTGGGCAAAGTAACAAATGAAAAGCTGCCCAAATCAGTCTTTGCTCACAACTTTCCAGGGCAGTTGTTGCTGCCCTCAGACTGTAAGCCCCACCTGCTCCGGTTTCTCTCTTGCTTCTGTTAATTCCATACTGGTGTGTCCTTGGGGTCACACTCCAGATGAGGCACCCAGGGCCGGTGTCCCTCCATGGTGTGACTGCACTGCCCCCGTGTGGCTGAATGAGAGCTCTTGGGGCTGCACTGGGCTCCCAGCCAGGCATCCATGCGGGTGCCGCCTGCTCAAGGGAGTGCGTCCTTATGTTTTTGCATGCTTTGCGCAGGCAGCCTGGGCAGGGCTGGGATTCAGGAAGGTTTGCTCCCGGGCCTTCAAGTAGCCTGGGCTCCCCAGTGGACCCCCAACCTCTTAAGCCCACCTGCCTATTGGGCCTTCCAGAAACATAGCCATGTACCCACCCTCACCAAGACACCATAGCCCTGACTGGCTGCCCAAGTCCCCCACTGACCACCATCTCCCAAACTGCCCACTCCTCATTGCGCTTCCACTGACCAAACCCTTGGCTCCCACTGGGAGGGCTGCTGCCACACATCTGAGTGTACCTGTAGCACACACGAGTGTACCACACACTTGAGACTATCTGTATCATACCTGAGTGTCTGTATCCCACACCCGAGAACATCGATACCCCACACCTGAGTGTATCTACACCACACACTTGGGGCACCTGGTGGCGCAGTTGGTTAAGCATCTGACTCTTGGTTTTGGCTCAGGTTATGATCTCAGGGTTATGGGATTGAGCCCCGCATCCAGCTCTGTGCTGAGCATGGAGTCTGCTTGAGACTCTTTTCCTCTGCCCCTTCGCCCTGTGCTTTCTCTAAAATAAACACACCTTTTAAAATATATTTATATCATACCTGAGTACCTGAAGCACACACCTGAGCACATCTGCGTCACGTACCTAAGAGTATCTGTACTACACACGTGAGAATGTCATACTTGTCTATACCACACACCCGACTACCTGTACCATACCCATCTACATCTACATGCATGTACCACAGACATAAGCGTATCTCTAACCAGTTTATACTACACCTGAGTATCTCTACACCTGAGAATATCTGTGCCACATTGTGCATCTGTACTAACGTATGCCTATCTGTACCCTGCATCTGAGTGTTACTTGTACCACAACTGAGTGTGTCTGTACCACACACGAGAACATTAGTACCACATAGAGCATATCATACACACGTGCATCCATGCCACACACCTGAGTGCGTCTGTTCCACACACGAGAACATCTGTACCGCAGCGGAGTGTATCACATGTGTGCATCCATGCCACACACCTGAGTGTGTCTGTTCCACACATGAGAACATCTGTACCACAGCGGAGTGTATCACACACGTGCATCCTTACCACACACCTGAGTGCGTCTGTTCCACACACGAGAACATCTGTACCACAGCGGAGTGTACCACACACGTGCATCCATGCCACACACCTGAGTGCGTCTGTTCCACACACGAGAACATCTGTACCACAGCGGAGTGTATCACACACGTGCATCCTTACCACACACCTGAGTGCGTCTGTTCCACACACGAGAACATCTGTACCACAGCGGAGTGTATCACACATGTGCATCCTTACCACACACCTGAGTGCGTCTGTTCCACACACGAGAACATCTGTACCACAGCGGAGTGTATCACACACATGTGCATCCATGCCACACACCTGAGTGCGTCTGTTCCACACACGAGAACATCTGTACCACAGCGGAGTGTATCACACACGTGCATTCTTACCACACACCTGAGTGCGTCTGTTCCACACACGAGAACATCTGTACCACAGCGGAGTGTATCACACACGTGCATCCTTACCACACACCTGAGTGCATCTGTTCTACACACGAGAACATGTGTACCACAGCAGAGTGTATCACACACACGTGCATCCTTACCACACACCTGAGTGCATCTGTTCTACACACGAGAACATGTGTACCACAGCGGAGTGTATCACACACGTGCATCCTTACCACACACCTGAGTGCATCTGTACCACACACGAGAACATCTGTACCACAGCGGAGTGTATCACACACGTGCATCCTTACCACACACCTGAGTGCGTCTGTTCCACACACGAGAACATCTGTACCACAGCGGAGTGTATCACACACGTGCATCCTTACCACACACCTGAGTGCGTCTGTACCACACACGAGAACATCTGTACCACAGCGGAGTGTATCACACACGTGCATCCTTACCACACACCTGAGTGCATCTGTTCTACACACGAGAACATGTGTACCACAGCAGAGTGTATCACACACACGTGCATCCTTACCACACACCTGAGTGCGTCTGTTCCACACACGAGAACATCTGTACCACAGCGGAGTGTATCACACACGTGCATCCTTACCACACACCTGAGTGCATCTGTACCACACACGAGAACATCTGTACCACAGCGGAGTGTATCACACACGTGCATCCTTACCACACACCTGAGTGCGTCTGTTCCACACACGAGAACATCTGTACCACAGCGGAGTGTATCACACACGTGCATCCTTACCACACACCTGAGTGCGTCTGTTCCACACACGAGAACATCTGTACCACAGCGGAGTGTATCACACACGTGCATCCTTACCACACACCTGAGTGCATCTGTACCACACACGAGAACATCTGTACCACAGCGGAGTGTATCACACATGTGCATCCTACCACACACCTGAGTGCGTCTGTTCCACACACGAGAACATCTGTACCACAGCGGAGTGTATCACACACGTGCATCCATGCCACACACCTGAGTGCGTCTGTACCGTGCACTTGTGTTTCTCTTCCCCATGCCTGTGAGGTATTGAGAAGCTCACACTTTTTATTAGAGGGGCAGCCCTTCCTTCCTAACCAGAGAACATGAGACCCTTACCCATCCCCAATCAGACCGTTTCTTTGTTAAAATTCTGCATACCTTTGCTTCCCCTCCCTGAATCTGGGGTGCAGGGCTCATCACACATTTTATTTACACAGTTCCCACTCCAAGGCTGATACAGTGAGGACCGGGTCTCTCAGTGCCCACTGCATGGCCTCCATGGAGCTTAAACACCAACCGTGTACTGGAGGCAGGTGCCTCCTCCCAAGGCCATGAGCTGCTCTTGAGGCCAGCTCAAGAGGGGGTCCAGGTGCAGGAAGAGGAGAGGGACTCCCATGTGCCCAGGACAGAGCACAGCGAGGCTGATGGGCAGCCACACAGGCCACCCTCCCTCCAAGCCTGAGGTCTTTGCAGGCCTGGGTGAAGGGAGAAATGAGAGCAGCATCTTCCAAAGGCTCCTCCTGTAGCCACGGTATGGGGAAAGGCAGTGGGCAGGCAACAGAGGGGGTACACGGCTTGGGGGTGAGGGCATGGGATTTATTAGCTGGGAGACACTGAGTCCAAGATGTCTATGAGAACCTAGAGAGAAGCCACCTGAGCACCTGAATGTGTGGGCCTTGGGTCTGAAAGCCTCTTCGAGTCAGAATTTGGGGTATGGGGTCAGATGGAGTTCACTGAAACAGAACTTGGGGTCATGTGCTGGTGCTGCATCATGAGCATGTAGATGCCTGGAGAAGGACCCAACATGGAAGGTGGTAGAAATTCCCAAAGACACCTCCCCATGGGCCATCCCCCACTGAGATCACAAAGCCAGTCCACGAGCCCCATAGATTCTTTACCCCAACCCCACATACTGTGATCAGTGGTGTTCTGGCCTCTCTAATCAGATACCACAGATAAACCCAGAAACGGCCCCCTCCCAACCAGCACTGGCCCCCCGTAAGACCCCCGTGGGACACCAATTTCTGATGTCCCAGACCCATTTATAAATCGCTGAACACCCATCTGAATGTCCTCATAACCAATGCCCCAAATTCTGGTTTGGGGAAGCACACTTAAGAGAGGAAAGAGGCAGAAAACAGCCTAAAGTGATTCCGTGAGGACAGGGTGAAGGGACTGGCTGTGTGCTGACAGCAGGCGACGTGCATGACCACTCCAGCTGCCTGCACCCCACGTTCCTGTTCGAAAACCACAATTAACAGACTGTTGCAGGGCAGGACTCAATCATCAAAAATGACAGAAACCCACACACTTCTATATCAAATTGGGTTTACATGTTCAAAGAAGTTTTTCTGAAATTTAAACTAACTCCTATCACAAAGGAAGGCGGTACCCTTGGATCTCCCATAAGCAGAGTCAGGTGGACAGCCCAGGAGATGTCCTGGACCCCCGCGAGCACCATGGCAGACTGGGACGGAGGCGCATTTGCTTTACTGCTCATGTTGCGTATTCAAACAAATACAATACACCCCGTTTTAAAAATGTAAGGCACATAGAAGCGTCTGTGCAGGTTTTGTATTATTTCTAAATTCCTACTGGCTAACAGAAGTATTTCCACTATACAACTGCAACTATCTGGAAACGCACATGATGAATTTTTTGCATGCAAGATACCTGAAACATTATCATATCTTACCTCATGGCACAATTGAACAGTCTCAAATCAAATGTACGTGAATAATGATTATAACTATTGTTACATTTGCAAAAACCTTATCAGCTTATCCACATATGTACAGTTGGGTCCCCGAATGTTAATTATATAAAATCTAAAAGAAGAACAGTATCTGGCTGCATCTGAACCGTTTCTTTAAAGTGAGATTTGGCATTTTAAGTTTTCCTTCCGTAAGTCATGCTGCTATTTGCAAAGGCCAGTGTTATACGATGCTGAAGACCATAGACAGATACTGTTCATATGACACCTGAATCCAGCCGTCCTGATCCGTATCGTAACGCCTGAATATATCGGTCAACCTCTGGGAAAGAAACAACAGGCATTTAGATCTTGATATTTATTAAACAAAAGGAATGAAATGTATTTGGTAAAAAGACATTTAGGAACCAAAGTCACCCATGTCTCCAGACACCCCCACAACTCTGACAGAGACCAGGGCAGGGAGGCATGGGTGGGTATCCCTGACCACCTGTCCATAATGTTGGATGCTGCAGTCTGGTGGGATGGCAGGGCGTGGGGGGATGAATACGGAAAGCTAGTTAAGAGGTCAGGGGGTGGGCTGTAGGCCCAACACATCTATAAACCACAGCCCTGGGTCCTGGCTGAACCCTCTGGCCCCAGGCCCGGTTTCCCAAGTGGTCCAGTGGTGAGCCTGGGTCCTCCCTTCCTACTCTAAGACCAATCTCGTGGGGGCTCTTCCTCGAACACTCACCTCTGCTCCGGCCACTTGCCACTCAGGACACAGGGAAACCAGCCCTGACTCGGGCCCCTCCCTTACACCCAGCTGGTGAAGGCCCACACAGAGAACATGGAAGGGTAGGTCTCCCTGTACCAGCCTCAGGGTCCCTCCTGCCCACCCCACTCCGAGGGCTCCACCTTAGTCTGTTCACGAGCTTGATCCCCCCACAGCAGGTTAGGAGCAGAGGGGAGAGCTCTGCACCCAAGAGCAGAGACAATTAGATGAGCACCGCCCCAGATGAGGGGTGCTGGACAACCACAGTAGGCCTGAGGAATCATACGCGACAAAAGGAAGCAGGCAGAATGCAATTCCCCAGGACAAGAGAAGGACACAGTGCCCAGGGTCATCATGAGAGCAGGCTGGAGCCCGGCCCTCTGGCGGCAGGATAGATGGGGTGCCTGACACAGATGACTGTCCACTCAGGCGTTAGCCGGGAGTGTCCCAGCACGTGTGAGACACTAACATCAAACCAAATACAAAAACACCAGCAGCAGTTAACTGCAGCTTAAAGAACAAGTCTTCCTTGTACTTCACTTGTATTTTCCCAAGATTTCTACAAATTTTCATGTTCTTTTGTAAAAAATCATTTTCAAAAAGCCTTTCTCTTTTTGTAAAAAGGCAGATGAAGGAAAATATTTTTGAGGATATTTTACTTGTTTAGTCCAGTGTTCAGGGTCACTCAGGAAGGGTGGATGGGACCAGGGACTGGCGGTCAGGCCTCTGGCTCAGCACGGAGCTCGGAGGCAGTGGCTGCTGTAACACTCCTCCTGGCTGGCCTGTCCTCAGCCTAGAGGTGCACGGAGGCACTGGGCGAGCTTCTCGTGGGACTCGGATCGCGTTACCTCAGCTACTGAAAGCCTACACTCGAAGACCTTTAAGGATCAGATGTTTACGTATAGGACATAACCTCAAATGAAACTCCAACCCTAAGGTAATTTAGATGCAGACAATAATGAGATTTTTACCACCTTTTTCTAAAGTGTTCAGACAACACTGCAAAAAATGTAACCCAGGCTCTCCAGACCACGGCTGAGATGGGGTAAAGCTCTCCCCATTTCAGAGAAAAGGTTCAAATGTTAACAGATGTGGCTCTCCAACAAGGCCTTGAACCACAGGGACTGGGCTTTTCCCAGACTCACCGTATTTAGCAGGCCACAGAAACTTCAGTTTTACTAATGGGAAAAAAAGCCGAAAAAGTTTCTCAAAATTCCAAATTAAATTTAAAAACCTCAAGCTGTAACCCCAACCTGGATTCAAACTACAAGGACTTCTCTTTATGGAAAAACCATCTGCCTTCCACAAGTGGACTCTGTGTCAGAGTAAGGGCTGGGGTGTTACGGTCACAGAGGTTCTGCATCAAACTGTCCGCCAGCTGGTAACTGTTGAATCTGAGTGACAGGCAGACGAGTTCATCATAGTTCTGTCTCTATTTTTTTTTAATTCGTCATAAAAAAAAAAAAACCTTTGAAAGCGATCTAAGGGTTTATTAGTTCACTGCATTTCTAAGCTTATATCTATATAACCTGGATCCCTACCTAGAGACAGGAGCAGGGGCCTGTGTGGGCACAGCAGGGCAGGCTCGGTTACTCCGGCCCTCCATCTCTGGAAAGGAGGGTCAAGCTCTGCACTTGTTTCTCTCGCAGCTAAAGAAGCAAGGCCGTAGGAGGGAAATGTCAAGTGCCGGGGCCAGCGGCTTCACGAGCTCCGCCGGATGCTGCTTGGCGATGGCTCCAACACCTGAACGAGGAGCTGTGTGCTCAGGAGCCAGCTCCTGTCCTTGGAGCTTACCTCACACAAAAAGCGCACACTAAAGATCACAGTGGAAAATTTACCCACTTCCTCAGGATGAAAATACAACAAAAATACCAGAGTATACATGTAAATAACCCACTTGATTTAGAAAACGTGACCTCATCCGAAGGGACTGCTCTGTAATACAGCTGACCCTTGAACGCAGGGTCAGGGGCAATAAACCCTGGAGCAGTCAAAATCCACGTATAACTCTGATGTCCCAAAATGTAACTACTAACAGCTTACTGTTGACAAAAAGCCTTACCAATTAACAGCCAATTAACACTTATTTTGTATATTATATTATGTACATAATCTTATAATAAAGTAAGTTTGAAAAAAGAAAATATTATTAAGAAAATTGTAAGGAAAATACATTTTCAGCACTATACCATATTTATCAAAAAAAAAAAAAGTCTGCCTATGAACAACCTGCATAATTGGGCCGTATGTTGTTCAAGGGTCAGTGGTATTTCCACGCTGAGAAAGAGCACTACTGGCCATACCTCCGTTTAACGGAATAACAACTTCTCAACAGACAAGACTAACTTTTGTAAGCTCCGGAAACTGACTTTACTCCATTAAATCGCTAATTCCAGAATGGCACTTCCCTCTTCCTCTCCTTTCAAGGATACTCCCTGCCTGCTCCACCACTCAGCTCAAGGTGAGCCCCCACGGAGCCCCCATTACCTGCAAGACAATGCAGCCCTGGATGAAGTCGTCAAATGCGATCTGCCCCCGTCCTTGTCTGTCGAACTTGCGAATGAGGATGTCATGAAACTGGTCAGAGAGCCGGTACCCTTGAAGAGGAAAATGAGGATGAACAGAGGACCAGGAGAGCGGACGTTCCCATCAACACCTACGTCCCCCTTCCAAAAGGCCCCACAGCCTCTGACATCAGCTAATAACAAATAACAAATGACCAAGGCCGGGGTGGGAGACTCGAGGTGCAAATTCATCCACATGCACTCTGGGAACGAAGCCATCATTCTGCAATGCTCCCCATCTGCAGTCCTGTGAATGGCTGATGTGAAGACCATCCCATCTTCCTGGAGGGGGTGAGTGTTACCCAGAGGCCAGCGCTGTCAGGCGCAGCAGGTCACTACTGTGAGCTCATTCGTTCACCTCAAGTATACTCACCCCACAGTGCTGCACCCCAAAAATCATCCCGCAGGGCACCCAGCTTCATTGTGAAGTTTTCATTTTACAAAAGTTTCATTTTACATTTGAAAGAATGTATCACTGAAGGCTTCCAAATAAACAAAATGTAAAATCAGGGAAGTAGCAGATTCACTTATGGGTACTCCCCTCTACAAATTAGCACACTGACATTAAGAAATGAAAGAATACAAGGAGTAAGGCAGTCTCGTAAAGTGCACAACCACTCGAGGGTCATCAAATATTATGACAAAGAGTCACTGATTCCACCTTCAACTTACTGAATGTCCTGAAAAGATCTCCAACAGGGAGGTGGTTCTGAAGACACGGGGACACAGGGCCACTGGCCTGCGGGACACCCCTTGGGGCCACTCTTAACAAGGACACCTATTTCCTTCCCTCCTAATCCCACTACCTGTGAGACTGTGTTGTCCTTACTTATTCAGGAGACAAGATCCAGGGGCCAAAATATTTTTACTGGTTTTCGGTCCTGTTGGAATCTTTGCGAGGATATATGTACACCTATTATCTGAGTGAATTTCATAGTTAATTACTTGCGTAAACACTTTCCTTAAAAAAAAAAGATTCAAACATGCACACACATGACAGTATTTCCAGAGTGGTCAGCATACTCTATGGTTCTGTGACTTAAATCCGGGGCCCCCTTCCCTGCCAGCTGAGTAGAAGACAGGATCCCTGACTTAAAAAAAAGAGACAGCAAGTCCTGGATGGGGGTCACACCCCCAGCCCCTCGCAGTCTCCTCTCCTCACACCCTGGCACCTGTGCCTGTGGACAGGTAAGGAAGAGGCCCAGGCTGGTAAGGGCTGAGCTCATCCAGGGCGTGGACAGCAGAAGACAGCCATCGCTGTGGCAGTCTCCTGCCCAGACATAAACATACAGGATGGACCTCCACAATCTATAGAGACCACGGAAGCAACTTCTATCATCCCTGGGGTTAGCCTCCAATTTCCCTGGTCCTCAATATTACTGTAGCAAGAACAAAACCAACAGAAGTCAGACTAGAAAACAAATGACCAGACTATAAAAGGGACATTTACATAAGAAGCAAAATCTGAGAGCAGACTCTTCTTCTCTAAGAATTTCCTTCAGTGAAAATCCATGTCACGATGACCCCACCCTCGTAAATTAAGAGGAGGTGCCCTCTGGAAATGCAAATCAGAATCACAATGAGGGGGCTCACATCTGTCAGAACGGCTGTTATCAGAAAGACTAGAAACACTGCATGTTGGCAAGGATGTGGAGACAACAGACCCCCATGCACTATTGGTGGGAATGCAGACTGGCTCAGCCCCCTTGGAAACAGTATGGATGTTCCTCAAAAAGTTAAAAACAGAGCTACCACGTGATCCAATAATCCCACTACTGGATATTTACCCAAAGAACACGAACACACAGATTGGAAAAGGTATCTGCATCCCCACGTTCGCTATCCACAATAGCCAGGGTATGGAAGCAGCCCAAGTGACAGACCGACGGATGGACAAAGAAGTGCGGCATGCGTGCACACGTGCGCGCGTACACACACACACATACGAATATTAGGGAGCCATAAAAAAGGATGAGACCTTGCCATTGGCGATAGGATGGATGGACCTGAAGTGTATTATGCTAAATGAAATAAGTCAGAGAAAGACAAATACCAGATGACTTCACTTATATGTGGAATCTAAAACTAAAACAAACGAATAAACAAAACGGAAAGAGACTCATAAGCACAGAGAACCAGTGGCCAGAGAGGAGGGTTCGGGGGGGTGGGTGAAATAGGTGAAGGGGATTAAGATGTATAAACTTCAGATTATAAAATAAATAAATCCGGGGATGAAAAGTAACAGCATAGGGAATAGAGTCGGTAATACTGTGGTAACGCTATAGGGTGACAGACCGTGACTACACTGGTCGTGGTGAGCGCTGAGTAATGGAGAGCGTTGTCGAATCTCTATGTTGTACACCTGAAACTAACATAACATTTATGTCAGCTATACCTCAATTAAATTAAAAAAAAAAAAATGAGGTGCTCTCTGTGTGCAGCTCCCCCAGTCTGTGACCCTGGTCAGGACCGGCCCCTGTCAGACCTGATGTGCTGGCCGCAGGGCCACACCCTGACCTTAGGAGAAGGGAGTTCTCTCCTGACAACTAACAAGCACAGAAAGCGTGAGACGTGAGAGCTGCCTGATGATCCTACAGCCACCCACCGCCTATTCCCAGCACCCCGCTATGACAGCACACCTTCACAAACCTGGATGCAACCAGTAAGCACCCTCCAGGGGACAGACCTGGGACAGGGCACCAACCCTGTCTATAACCAGCCAACGGCATGGTAAGGGGTGGAGGCTGCTTATGGACCTGGGTCCACGGCACTGATTTTGGTGAGCAAACATCCACATGTTCCAGGGATGCAGAAGAAAGTGTGTTGGGCTAACACCGCACAGGCCTTGCATTCCTTGGCGCACGACAGGGGACACAGCAAATGCAGCACCAAGTCGGTAATGGCTGACATGAGTGACGACTGGGTCGTTTTCATCAGAAAGCACTGAGCTGGCCTCGTGGTTGCCAGAGGCTGGGCAGAGGGAGCGGGAGCTGCCCGTGCCTGACTACCTTCCCCACAAGGGGGGACTGCACTGTGTGGGGGGTACACTCCTCACACACTTCCTTACTTCCAGCTCTCTGTACCTGGCACACAGCACATACCAGACATGAGTTTAAACAAGGAATACGTGAGCTATCATAGGCAGCACGTGGGCCTGTGAGAGTGACCCAGTGCAGCCAGCGCTGAACCAGAATCTTTGCTTCAGTTACTACTGAAAATCTTCTAAAATTATTAACTCTTGACAAGGATAACAATGTCCCTTTTTGGAGAAGGCCTCCGAAATCAAGAACCAATCACAGGAAGAGACTGACGAAATGCTGTAGCAGAGTAGTATTTACTTTCTCCAGAAAACGTCTGGAAGTCAGGGAGGAGCCCAGCCCCAACCAGCCTGAGGCCTACCGGCTCCTGACCTCAAGGCCTGGCCACATGACCTCCATGACCCTGAAGCCGTAGCAGGGACTCGGAGGCCAGAGAGGCCTGGGCACTGCCTGCCTCAGAGCTCCCACCATGAGCTGTAAGGACCCAGTGGGTCACTGGCACGAAGTAAAGAGAGGGCTCTGGGCCTGACAACGTTAGAAAGTGCCATGTCCCCTGATATCTGAGGTCATTTGTCTGGACTTAATTCACAGGACCCAGGTTCCTCCCAAGCTGTCCTAGGCCCAGCCAGGCCTCCAGTTCCTTCCAGCCCCAGGACCACTCTCTGTAGAAGGCTGCCACCATTCCTCCCAGCCCTTCCATACGGCCCAACCTGTCCCCCAACCTAAGGGCAGAGCAAAGTCAGCTGGTTTCCCAGTACCAACGCAGAGAACCTGAGATCAAGTCCTGCCCTAATCTTGACCCACACCTAGTGAGTGAGCTGAGAACACACACTTCCTATGGAGTCCCACAGCCTCTAACTGAACACCATAGGCACTCATAAGGCAAGAAAGGAAAGAGAAAGAGAAGACAGTCATAAAGGGCATGCCCACAGGAAAAATGGGAGAAGGGTAGAAGTTAACACATTAACATGAGAACTGAGACGTACTTTGTATTATTAAAACTCAAAATACCTAGAAGCTCATTAGTATAACATAGTACATCATAGAAAAAATAGTACATTATAAACTAACTTGCTTGATTTTTTTCGAGAAGGTATTCTTAAGCAGCCTTTCAAGCAAAATGTAGCAGGGGTTTTGTAATAGGGCCTCAATAAACAGAGGGCTGAGTGAGATCACCCCAAACACACCAGAATCTGGGTGTAACTCCCACAAGCCTTGCACAAGTTCTCCATGTGTTTCCTCTGCACACAAAAAAATCCCAACCTCCTCTCAGACCCACGCACCAGCATCAGAAGGCCCACTGACCCACTCTGGAAAGGCTGTGCAGACACTCCTGGTGGCACGGCACACTTAGGCTGACACGCACTTGAGAACAGGAGCTTGCACACCTACCAACGCTATGCCTGAGGCACACGAATGGCACTGCCACTTACAGAATCATCTCTTACAAGGATCTGATCGTCTTGCTGTGTATTGTGACGTACCACAAATGATAAGCTGCCTGACACTTTATTTTCACTTATTCACGTGAAACTGTTTCCAAAGCCACTGCATTCTCAATGTGCGTGTCACATCACTCCATTTCACAAAAGACAAATGATTGCATAGCCCGTACCTCATTTTGGATGGAAAAAAAACACATAAAGTCTCCATGTCAAATATAAGCCTTCATGATATAAATAATATTAAAGCATAAATCTGTATGTCAATAAAAATTTCATAGTTAAAAAAATCAGTAAATTGAGGGGTGCCAGGGTCACTCAGTGGGCTAAGCATCTGACTCTTGATTTCAGCTCAGGTCATGATCTCAGGGCTGTGGGGACCCCGCCCCCTCCCCCACTCTCAAAAAAAAAAAATCAGTAAATTGAACAAAGTGAAAAAACGTTAATGACACCAAAATGGCCTCCAAAATGAAATACGCTACACAATCAAGATAAGTGAATTACCAAAACCTGAGAGTGCTTGCTTGAGCTCGTTCTTGTCAATCATCCCAGAGTTGTCCCTGTCATAGGTGCGGAAGACGTTCTGCCAGTCTGTGATGTACTTCCAGACGCCAGTGAACTCGCTGAAGTTCACGCCAGCCTTGTTCTCTCGGTCAAACATAGCTGAGACAGAAAGGAACGTCAGTGGCACGCAGCGGCTGGCATCTCAAGGTCAGTCAGCAAGAAACTCAATCCTGGCACAGCCACTCCCACACTTCCCTCAGGGCAGACCGTGCTTAGCCAGCAGATGCCCAACTGTTGCTAAGAAATGCTCATTCGTTGAATGGGAGGGCTGGATGTCCTCTGCCGGGTGGTTACCCAGCCACAGCCCCTAAACCGCCTTAGACGTGAGGCACACGGTAAAGAGGAAAGTGCAAGAAAACACACTGGCAGAGACACAACAGAAATAATGCTTGACACGGAAGTAGCCTCTATAGAAACATGATGCCTGGAGGGTGCTCTTGCTTCGTCAGGAAGAATCGGAGGTTCAGAGTGAAGCAGCCACCTCCACTCCCCCAGCTCCTGGTTCAGCTCCTTTCTCCAAGAGGACCTACAACCACAGTGCAGGCCCACTCCAGGGAGAAAAAGACTCTACTGGCTTTAGATTTTTGGTTTTTTTCAGTAAGACCTGCTTTTCATTAAAAAAAAATCAGCCTAGGAGTGCCTGGATGGCTCAGTCGGTTAAGCCTCCGACTCTTGATTTCAGCTCAGATCATGATCTCAGGGTCATGGGATCCAGCCGTGTTGGGCTCCATGCTCAGCGGGGAGTCTGCTTCTGTCCTTTTCTCTCTCTCTCCCCCAAATACATACATACATAAATCTTTGAAAAAGAAAAAAAAATCAGCCTAATACCAGGTTCAAATATGAAAGAACCTATAATGGCATTTACATATAATGGCAAAATGGCTAAAAATATATATAAAAACACTGTCTGAACTCCTGCTACCAAGAAAATGACAAACCATTTGGTCTTTTTTCACATAAAGAAGCCAATAGAAGACTGAAACAGGAGAGCTCTTGGCTGCTCAGAAGTACATCGTAAGTCAGCGAAAGCTCACGTAAGGGAAAAATCAGGTCAGAAACTGAGCATCAGTGTTTCCACCAGTCAACAACTGTGCAAGATACGGGGGGTGTGTGAAATGCGCTGGTCCTGTATGTACACGAACTCTGCAGAACCGGGAACTCAAGCTGAAGTGCTCGGCCAGGAGGGCAGGGTGCAGGGGGACAGGCAGAAAGCACACCTGCGTGCAAGGACAGGTGTCTGCCTGCACAGGCAGGAGAACGGCACCTTTACTTACATATGATTGACCTGACAGTCACTGGATTAAATGGAGTCCATGTGCCTGAAAATAAATGACAGGAAACACAGTCAGAGAAAACCGTTTTCACAGCAAGCTCTAAGACTCTCATCTGTAACGTCAGTAGCTAACGACAGTAACTTGCTGATCAACGAAGACCATGGCACCACAGTTCTCAGCAGGGACATTGTTCCCAGGGGACATTTCTGGTTGCCATGACCACTGGGAGCTGTAAGCATGTCGTCGTTGGGGTCCCGTCCCGCAGGAGTCCCTCAGGCCCCAACAGACATATATTCAAAGCTGTTTATAGTGACATGAGGCCAGGGGCTCACTCTCGTTTACTACATAAACAAGATATGGTTTTATAGCTTTTTTTGTTTTTTGTTTTTAATAGTGTGGATCCCAACAAGGGGCCTGAACTCAGAACCCTGAGGATCAAGACCCGAGCTGAGCTCAAGTGTCAGATGCACACAACTGAGCCACCCGGGTGCCCCTGGTTTTACGGCATTTGAACATACGCTCTATTTTCCAGAAATACAGCCACCAGGTAAGTTGAGAAGCATACTCAAAAACATACCATAAAACCATGTCTTAAAAATTTTCTCCTAAAATTACAGTCTGGGCATCACTTAATTTTCCTTGAGAGTATGATTCACTTTGGAATAATAATGGGGATATTATCAGATATTTGTTATAAAGGGGATTGTTGAATCTGATAGAACCATTTATCAACTGATAATGAAATGTTCACTAGATACCTTTATGCCCCAAAATCTGTTTTCAGAGCGATTTATACCCTTATCAATTTTTATACTCACTAAAAACAAAGTACAAAAATATTTTTAATGTTGGAGGGAAAGCTGTGTCTCTCCCCCACATCCCACTTCTATAAAATCCCATATTTTCTTCTTTATATGAAACTGTTTTTGTTTCCATTCCACCTCCCCCACTCACAGAGACCCATCCCCTGACCTCACATAAAGTGACCTTTTGCTCAAGTCTGAGGCCTACTTGGAGGTGGGCAGTGGGCAGGAGAGTCTGAAGGGTACTGCCCCTTACACTCTGCTACACTGGGCTTCCCGCCGCAGCTCACGAGGGCCAAGCCCGCTCGATTCACGGCTCATGCACACACTTCTCCACACACCTCAAGTGTGGCCTCCCTGCACCGTCACCTCTCCCCACACTCCCCCAACCCCTACGTTAAAACCACCTGCTGTACCAGCTCGTGTTTGAGCTTCCCCTTCGGAACATCTGGAACCGTAATTACTCAGTGAAGGCTGCTCTTCCCCTGAAGGCAGGGGCACACACGGGGCTAGATAAGCATCTTCTGCAGGCTTCAAGACGTCCGTGGGGCAAGGGTGGACAGAAGCCTGTTTATAAAGCTATTAGGAAAGGTATTATTGAAAACTATGTTAAAGAGAACCCAACAGAAAGGAAAATAAACACAGAGAGGGTCATTTCTTGGCTGTTTGTTTTTCCCTCCTCCACACCTAGCTGCTGCTAGCACTGAACTGCTATCCCACAGGAGACAGCCAGCTCTGACTAGAAGGCTCAGGAACCCAATGCACCTGTTGGAGCTGTTCCCTGGCCCTCTTTTCCTGTCTCCCCTCCACCTGATACAGGCTGATGAACCCTCAATCAGTGAAAGTGAGGGCACCCCCCCGCCCAGTCCATGCTGACTGTGAGCAGAAGCATCATGGGGCCATCTCTGCAAATGACTTGGCCAGAGAAGTTTGAAACAAAAGCAACACAAGTGCAACAGTTAAGTAATGTACAAACACGCACATCTGCTGTGGTGAGGGCCCAGTGCCACCTGGACAGGCATGCAGGGAATGCCTACAGAGGGTGCATCCCTGAGCTGGCCCAGGGGAACCAGCGCCCATACTGGAGGATTCTAGGATGGCAGCGGTCCCAGGCTCAGCAGAGCAACAGGTCATCCTGGGCTGAGTCAAGGATGGAGAGAGGTGGCCCTCTAGCACGAGACGCACAGGTTTTCTGCAGGGCTGTTGTGCAAGGGAACGTGGAGGCAGGCTCCTCTGCTCATCCTTCTTGTTACCCAAATGGGGCCTAATTCTCCAAAGAAACCAAGGGATAATAACAGCCAATAGTTAATTGACTATTTATCATGTACAGGTCCTGTGGCCTGGGTCTCAGACTAAACAACAAAGCTCAAACAACCCACAGTGAAGCCGAAATACTGCAACATGTGGACATTTAATATTTCAAATATATTAAGTGTTAAATGCACCTGAGTGTCACCTGAAAATCTAAGTAGTTTATAAAACAGTTTTCTGCAAGAAAACACAGTGTAGTGCAAATAACCAATATTTAACATAGCTCACTGAAAACAGAGGGTACATTATACAGGTAGACTTTTCTCACAAGCCCTACACCCCTAGTGATCCTCTATCCCAGATTTTCTGGGCCATCCCTAATTCCAAACATTCTTGTCTGCTTTTCCCAGACACTAACATGTTTGGATGTCAGAACCACTCATCCTGAGAAAGACTTCTTGTCAGATTTTCACTTAGAAATGCATGATCACTGTACCTAAAAGTCCTGCTTTAATTTCATCTTAAAGAACTGAAGAAAATAGAAACCTGATTTTCCATGTAAATTTAGTACACTTTTTTGCCCCATAATTAGAGAACAGTGCTAAAGCTTTAAGCAACCCTAAGCGAATGACGACAGCCTAGGGAACCATCTATAGCTGCAGAGGTAGAGACAGTGCCCATCAGGACGCTCTATCTTTTTCCCACTTAACCCTCAAGCACGCAAATGATTGCAGGAATCCCCATTCTCGAAGGGGGAAAAACCCATTCTGCTCTGTGATAACGTGTTGTCTTTCTACTCTCCAAAGAGTTTTCTTTCTTGAAATTATGTCCTGTTAACCACAAGCTTAAATGTTGGCTTCAGTGAGTGGATGAGGGTTAAGACTTCATGACATCTAGCATTTGCACAACTGAGATACCTAACTACTTGGGCTTTGGGGGCAATAAATAAATAAATAATATTTAATAATAAATAAAAATAAAAATCAGACTTTTTAAAAAGGTCATCGCTGGTGATCTCTTCCCACTTCCCTTCATCAGACCAGGAACTCCCGGCCTTCCTGGGCTTCTCTGCCAACGGAAGGGGTGTAGCAAGTCCTGAGGCCGGGCACACAGCACTGGCGTTCAACGCGCAGAACCTGCAAGACTCTGGTCCCTCTTCAGGGTCAGCAGAATTCCACACTTGACCATTTTTCTTCAATTAACAGCTTCAAATAGCACAGCCAGAAATACGGCCTTTCTGAAGAGCAATCTAAATACTGATCAACACCATTAATGATGCCTATAGCCCTTGATATGATAAATGTCACTTCTAGAAACTGGTTCTAGGAAATTTGGGGTCAAATTACTACAGTATTTTTGTTAATGAAAATTAGAAACAATCCACATGACTATTAGTGAAACACTGTAACCTCAATCCCGGTAGATACATTGTCCCCCAGTTCTGAACCAGGCAGATGCACGATCTGGTGAACTGGGGCTTGACTCAAGTGGGAAAAGGATCTAAACTTCCAGTCTTCCTATCTTTACATCCAAAGAAACTGGGGCCAGAAGCGCGATGCGCCCAAGGTTACAGAGTAACTTGGAAGTAAAGCCAGGTCCGCCAAATCCTAACTTTCTTTTGTTTCTATCTGAAACTCTGGCTGGGCGTGTTTCTGGAAAGAGCAGACAGGATAGGCTGTACCAAGGGTCCTCAAGAACACCCTCGGGCTCCATGACTCACAAAGACACTCAGTTTGTTACAATGAAAGGACAGAGTAAAACCAGCGGGGAAAAGGCACCAGGAGAAGTCCAGTGGACACCAGTGCAGCCCAGGACATGCTTACTCCTCCAGCTACAAGCTGGAAGGACACAGGCCAAGTGCTGTCCACTAGGGAAGCCCCCGCGTCTAAAGTCCAGGGTTTCTCTTGGGAGTCCATCACGGAAGCTCCAAATACCCAGAGGGCATAAAATCATCCTGTTATTATCAACTATCTAGGCAAACAGGTATCACACAGCTCGAGGCCCTTGGTGGACAAAACACTCTTCTCAGTCAGAACATCGCAGGAGGCAGCCCGCCATCAAAGCCCTTCCTGGGAAGGAGCAGGCTCTGAGCAATCCAGGCCTGCTGAGCCAGTCCTTCCCCACACACAGGCAGAAGGAAGCTGCAGGTAAATCTCAAACTGCCCCTCCTGCGTCAGCAGCAGCAAACACCCTTGCCCACAAAACTGAGCCTGTGGGGGCAGAAGCAGTGATGGGATCAGAAGCACGGTCAGCAGGGGACTATCTATCTGCTTGTATGGTCTGATTTCCCCCATTTCTTCTTAACATGGGATCCCCAAGACAGCTGGAACTCTACTTTGATAAAAATACCTTAGGAAGAATATATGAATTATTATCTTTTAAAATGCAGCTAAAAAAAACGTCTCCACAAAATACCTGATAGGTTATGTGAAGGCAAACCTGCAGAAGCACAAAAAAGAGGCTTGAGCAAAATTAAATTCCCATAATTCCAAGAAATACTGTGCAAGTTGAAAAAAAAAAAAAAAGGTACCAAACTGAAGATAGTTTATGACAAGTCATTTCAAAAAGAAGGCAAGAGAACAGTCTTCTGTCTTTCTTCATACCTAGTAACCACATACCTCCCTGAGAGCAGCCAATTTTAGAAGCTTTCCTATGGAAAAAAGTCTTATAAAGGACTCAGTGTATGGGACCCACAAGTACTCTTTCAGGATGGTTTCAACTACATTTTAGCAGAGAGCACACACACACAGATTTAATTAAAGTGAGAAACCACACAAGTTGGAAACTTCAGTTTTCCCACCAGTAATAGACTAAGTAAACCAATGTCCTGAAACAGCCTAATAGTCCAGTTCTAATATGAAAACAGAAACCCATTCCTGAGAGAAAAATTAGAAGTCAAAATAATTTCAACTGCATCAGCTATCGGAAGTCAAGGGGAGCAAAGAGGACAAAGACGGGCCCATCCAGGGGCCAGTTTCTGTGCACACACTGCAACTGTGCAGAGGAGGCCAGCCTGGCCTTCCCTCATGGGGCGGACAGT
This sequence comes from Ursus maritimus, assembly GCF_017311325.1. Taxonomy (NCBI): domain Eukaryota; kingdom Metazoa; phylum Chordata; class Mammalia; order Carnivora; family Ursidae; genus Ursus; species Ursus maritimus. Next base: position 63,339,732 of record NW_024423897.1, read on the forward strand.
CTGGTGGCCAGAGAAAGCTACAACAGCGACCACACAGAGCAGGACCGCAGGGTGCCAAAGACAATGCAGCGATGCCACACTGGCTCAACAGGCAGGAGATCTGAACTCCGGACGTACACGGCTTCAGCTCCCATCAACAGAAGGCAGGCACTCTACGCAGAAGGCATATAGACCCCACGGAAGGGGGTGGACAACACCATGGAGATGGGGGAAGACACCGGGGCTCAGCGTACTGAGTGCCTGTGAGAAGTAAGCCCACAGCACAACGTGAGCAGAAGCACCGCGGGCACCAGCAGCACACATGTGGGTTTAGATCCTGGCTCTACAGCCTGAGAGCTGTAAGGGGTAACTCAGCAAACGACAGTAACACCGACTCTGGGAATCGGCATCATTAATACCTGCTCCACTGCAGAAAGAGCTTACAGAACTTTATAAGGATATCCACGGTGGCGCAAAAACGAAGGACACTGAATGGGAAGGGAAAGTAGGAGGATAAGAAAGTAGGGGAGCTAAGACCAGGTTGGTAGAATTGACCTCTCAAAATTCTAAATTTTCTAAATGCTAGTGGCAAATCACCAATTTAATTTTTTTAGCAGCTAATTTGAAGAGGAAAATGTAATTGGGTAAAAGATTCAGGGTCAATAAGATATAAACAAAACAAGACAAAACAGCCGCCACAGGCGCTTAGAACACCAAAGGCACCATGCTCCCAGGGAGAAGGAGACGGCTGCCTCCCGGCATCCCTGGCATCCCGGGCACAGAGGGGGCGGTGGCTGCAGTGCCTGCCCTCTCCAGGTTAACAGTGACTACCTGCTGCATGGGGCCAGTTCTTACATGCCTCCAACGAAAGCCAAGGGAATCCCACTCAATACCAGTGCTTCCACAAGGGCCAGAGACAGTCCAGACCATGCTTACTAGTTGGGTTCAACCAGGTATTGATTTCAAAGTATCCCAGCAACGGTGAACAAAACATTGGCAATTGTTAAAATTCGCTCTCTTTTAAACAGGTTCCTGGTGGATATTTAGTAGAAGCTGAGCCCAAGATTACGCTGTGACAAAGACCTGTACTCTTTAACCACCAGGTGAACTAAGGGCAGCACTGACAGCCTCTAGTGAAAATACAGGAGCCTAACCCTACAGATCAGAATAGGTCCCGCTACCACACCCCCAGGGCTCAAACAGCCATGCTGAGATTAGGTCTGCAAGTGCCCAGCACAGAGCCTACACACAACGGGTGTTCACTAAGTGGTAACTATCATCATCACCATCCCCTGAGCTGGCTCCCCAGCCAGTAACAATACTACTACTATACTCTCAGTGACAACACCAAACCCTGCTATGTGCCAGGCACTGTACCAAGCACTGTGCATGCATTTCCTCCATCCACCCACCCAGAAAGATCAAGTCCTTGCCCAAGGTCACATTCCTAGAACTGGTAGAGTGAGGATTTGAATCCAGACAGGAACCCCCAGGGTGGAGACCATCATGATAATGAGGTCAGTGTGACCATCACTCCCGGTGCAGGTTTCACACAAACCCCAAACCTGGGTGGCACTTTCAAAACTTCAAGCAAACAGACAAAAAGATGTCCAAATGGGTCATGAATTGGTCCTCACTTACTGGAAAAGAACTCAGAAGGAATGCCTGCAAAGCATGACCCCTGAGGGCACTCTCACTGCAGTGGCTAACCCTCTGTAACATATGATGTGAGACATCTGTCTGGTCAACAATTAGAAAGTGTTTTTGTTCTTTGAGAGAGAGAGAGAGTGCACACACTTGCGGGCGGGAGGGGGGGCTCGATCTCACGACTCTGAGATCATGACCTCAGCCGAAATCAAGAGTCAGACATTTAACTGACTGAGCCACCCAGGTGCCCCAACACTTAGAAAGTTTTAAGCCAGATCATAGCCTGCTGGATTCCAGCTTGTTCTGACATCTTCCTAGTAGTAACCCTGTCTTCTCTAAGTGTAACGCAAGCCCTGGAGACACAAAAAATGGAAAGGGGTTAATCATAAGAGAAGAATCAAGCAGGCACAATCATCAAAGCAGCAGTAAAGAGATTTCTTAGTTTCCCAAACACAGTTACATAAATCACACATGAAGTCATACACCAGTATCTGCATCGCATGTATTAAATACTGGAAAAAGAAGTCAGTAGTGGCTACCGTTTTTTAAACGTATTAATCTGCAAATACAAATCCTGCACTTCATGCAAACCGGGAGGCAATGAATAGAGTAACACTAAATGCCTGGCATGTGCCCAAAAGGAGGGCAGGCATACTCCTTTAACCACCTGATAGCGAGTCCCGTGAGGCAGTGCCGGCATCCTTACTCTTTCTAGAACATGAAACTGCTTCCCACTAATAAAAATGAGTCTTCCTACATCTTCCAAGCAATCCCTTTTCTACCTTAAATGGCACATCTCTGGAAAGACCAGCTACAAATCTAAGAATCAGAACAGGCAGTGGCATCTAAGGGACTTTTATAAAGGGCAACACAGCCAAGTATTTAATGACGTAAAAGATCTCAAACAGTACCTCCACGGATTAATCACACTGCAACAGCAAGAACAGAACTCCATGGAGAACCCACAACACACCGCCACACAAGAGCTATGATCCTGTAACCCTGTCTGAACACCTCATATTCCCCCACTTATAAGACCCCCTTCCCACAATCCAACTGCCAGCGCCACACCTCCAACATCCCAGTCACTTCCCCATGGTGCCCCAGCACTTTGATGACCCTCTCCAGGGAAGTCACAAAGCTGGACTACCTTCAACATACCTCAAATGTATCTGCTGCACAAAGCTAAGATTCCTACCCTTCCCCTAAACCTGCACCCCAACCTCCATTTCTCAAGAAGCGCTTCCCTGCACTAGTCCTAGCTCAGCAAGGCACTTAGGGCAGGATATCACTTGGCAAAATAAATCAGAAGCACCTCCACCACATGCCAGGAATAACAGTTAGGCCTTAATTAACTCCTCTGTACTTGGAAAAAGAAGTTGTTTACTACAGGTGGGTCAGGCTCAAAGTTCAGTAGAAGTCCTAATGGCCAGGTCCCACTCACCGTTGGATAAGGCCTGCTGAAGCTCGTTGTCCGATATCACCCCGCTCCTGTCTTTATCAACCCTACAAAATCAAGACCAGTTAAGCTGGTGATTAAAAGGGCAGAACAAGCAAAACGTGGCAAAGCATAACCTGTATGTAACTCCTTGCGTCAGTCCTGCGTTCACCCTGGCATGCTCCTTCCCAGGGACCTTCCACTGTGCTCAGCTAGGGTGTCTCACTCCCACATTCTGCTGGGCAATAATGACCCCGCAGAGCGCCTTCTCGTCCGCAGCACTCCACCTGCCAAAGTCCAAGTCAGTTCTCCCCAGAGAGACGAACCAATTTTGTCTGTCTCTCCTTACACTTTCTCCAGCTTTCTCCTTCGTTTTCCCCTGGCCAGTCCGAATTCCACCCACACCAGTTTTTCTCCTTCCACAAACAGCAAAAAGACCGCCTCAGACAAGTCCTCTCCTGGCCATGAGTCATCTGAGTCTCGGTCACTCATTCACTTGGAACGAAGGACGACCTGGGACAGAAGGCGCTGCGGTTACAGTCACCAGCTTCTTTCTCTACCGCTGGCACTGTAACAGCGCTGAAGAGTCTGTGTTTCTGTTTACCTCAAGCATCCCCAGGAGACCCTCCAGGAGCAGCAAGCCCCTCAGCGGTGGGGTCTTGGCTGTCGCAGGGGAAGGGGTGTGGCTGCGACCCCTGAGCATTTGCAGCGGGCTCAGGCTCGAAGGGGCCCCGGCGGGAGGGAGATGCCCAGGGGGCAGCAGCAGAGAGCTGGGGGTGTCCGGCGGGAGGCCGGGGAGAGATCTAATGGAGCCAGGATGGAGGCCTGGGTGACGAGAGAACGAACGGAAGCAGGAAGGAGGCAAGGGGTAAGACCAAAGGAGCCAGGAAGGAGGCCGAGGAAAGACTGGAGGGACCCGCCAGGAAGGAGCCTGAGGGAGGCGGGAAGAAAGCCACGAAGGAGGCCAGGGGAGGGCGGAGGGAAGCCAAGAAGGAGGCCGGGGAGAGGACGGAGGGAAGCCAGGAAGGTGGCCAGGGGAGGCGGGAGAGAAGCCAGGAAGGAAGCCAGGAAAGAGGCCGCAGGGGGTCGGGGGAGCGGGAGGGAAGCCAGGAAGGAGGCCGGGGGAAGCCGGTGGGAAGCCAGGAAGGAGGCCGGGGGAAGCCGGTGGGAAGCCAGGAAGGAGGCTGGGGGAGGCGGGAGAGAAGCCAGGAAGGAAGCCAGGAAGGAGGCCGGGGGAGGCCGGTGGGGAAGCCGGGGGGAGGGGAGGCCGGTGGGAAGCCAGGAAGGAGGCAGTGTAGAGGCCGGGGGAGGCTGGTGGGAAGCCGGGAAGGAGGCCGGGGGGGCGGGAGAGAAGCCAGGAAGGAAGCCAGGAAGGAAGCCAGGAAGGAGGCCGGGGGAGGCCGGTGGGAAGCCAGGAAGGAGGCCGGGGGAGGCCGGTGGGAGGCCGGGGGAGGCCGGTGGGAAGCCGGGGGGAGGCCGGTGGGAAGCCAGGAAGGAGGCAGGGGAGAGGCCGGGGGAGGCCGGTGGGAAGCCGGGAAGGAGGCCGGGGGGGCGGGAGAGAAGCCAGGAAGGAAGCCAGGAAAGAGGCCGCGGGGGGTCGGGGGAGCGGGAGAGAAGCCAGGAAGGAGGCCGGGGAGGCGGAGGAGAACGCAGCGAAGGCCGGTGGAGTCTCATAAGCGCCCGGTGGCGCCGGGCCTCACCTCTGGAAAACGTTCCACAGGAAGCTCTGGTCCGGCAGCGCCGCGCCTCCAGCTGGGCCGGCCCCTGGGCCCGGGCGGTAGGAGTAGGCGGCCATGGGCCCAGGCACAGCGCTGGGCTGAGGGACCCCGGAACGCGAGAGGCCCGGGGCGGCGCCACTTCCGCCTCTGCTGGGGAGGGGCCTGGCACAAACGCCACTTCCGGGGGCACAGGAAGGCGGTGTCACCCCAGGGGCAGCCCCGGGGGCGGGCCCAGTGCTGCCGAGCCCCTCGCGGCCCCGTTGCTAGGCGACGGCCGGGCCGGGGCTGTGCGGGTGCGCGCGGCGTTCTCCGGACTCGCGCACTCGCGCACTCGCGCACCGTGTGCGGAGGGCGCTCAGCCGCGGGGCAGAGGACAGGGCGCGCGGAAGGGGCTCCCCTCGCACCAAAAAGTGCTGGAATCGAGTGTGACCGAAGGGAAGAACACGCTTTTCCGAGTGTTTGGGTCTCCCCGTGCGTCGTCGCGTGGTGTCAGCTGCCCCTCTCCGGCGGCCCCGCCCGCTGGGGAGTCCCTGCCAGCTTCGGGGCGGTGGGTCCTGCGGGCCGCAGGGCCGGGCCCACCGCCTGGAGAGCACCCCAGCCCCAGGACGCGGGTGCGGCCACACCCCCGGCCGGCGGCCGCGCGCACCGGGTTTCCTGGCTCTGGGCCCGAGAGACCTGCCTGCGGGCAGCGCCCGGTGCCTCAGGGAGACGCGGGTCTTCCGCGCGGCGGCTTCACCTGCAGCGCTCCGCAGCAAACCTCTTCGGCCCGGCGAGGCCTTCCAGCCTTAGGGGACTCGGATGGTTTCTAAGGTTCTCCTCACAAAGTAGTTGCTGAGCAGTCTTTTCTAGAACTTTCCACAGCTCTGTGATCTGTGGCTTCTGAAGTCCATCTTTAGTCTGTCTCCGTCTCTGGCTCCTCTTCTGCTCTAACTCCACAATATCAATAGCTAAGGTTTTGCGACACAATTTGCAGCGAAACTTCAAGACACGTCACAGCGATGGCAGCAGGCCCTGGGCTCCCTCTCTGGCCGGTGTCCCACTGGGATGGCCACAGCCCACACCATCTTCGGGGGCCCAGAAGCAGTCCACGCTGCCTTCCGGGGTGCGAGGGAGCAGAAGGCTGGCTGAAGACAAAGCATAAGCTGACACCCCCCTCTCCCCCCACTCCTGGGGGGCACATGTGTGACATTCTTCAGGAATCTGCCAACTATTCCCGTGTTAAAACCTTGCTAGAGGGAAAGGTAACCTTAACTTGACAAAGGCAAGGCCTCCAGGATCTTGTAGGTCCTCTTTAACATATGAAAGTTCCTTTGATGATGAGAAGTAGGAAGATCCTTAGGAGAAGGAAGGGAAGAATGAAGGGGGGGTAATCTGAAGGGGGAATGAACCAGGATAGTCTGTGGAGTCTGGGAAACAAACTGAGGGCTTCAGAGGGGAGGGGGGTGGGGCACTGGGCAAGGCGGTGATGGGTATTAAGGAGGGCACGCATTGCATGATGCACTGGGTGTTATACACAAAAAAATGAGTCATGGAACACTGCATCAAAAACTAGGGATGTGCTGTATGGTGACTAACATAACATAATAAAAAATTATTTTAAAAAAAGTTCTTTTGAAACCTCCCTTTTTTCTTACCTCCCCCAACCCCATAGTATATAATCAGCCACCCTCACAACCCAGGGCAGCAACTCTTTCTGCCCACAGGTCCTGTCCCCGTGCTTTAATAAACCTCCATTTTGCACCAAAGACGTTGTGGAGAATTCTTTCTTGGCCGTGGGCTTTGAACCCTAACACCGTCTTTCCTACAACACTCTCAAGGAGGCACACCCCACCCTTATGTCTCAGTGACTTTGTGTAGTCCTCAAGCCAGCTCCTCATGGCCAGCTGCAAAGTCCACATCTTCCTGATGAGAAACCGGGGGCCCACCTGAGGTCAGACCAGCAAGGGGGAGACTCGAGCCCAGGCCTACCTGTACTTTCCTTCCCTTAAGGCTGACTCTTATTTTTTTTTAAGATTTTATTTATTTATTTGACAGAGAGACAGCCAGCAAGAGAGGGAACACAAGCAGGGGGAGTGGGAGAGGAGGAAGCAGGCTCCTAGCGGAGAAGCCTGGTGTGGGTGGGGCTCGATCCCTGAACTCTGGGGTCACGCCCTGAGCCGAAGGCAGACACTTAACGACTGCGCCACCCAGGCGCCCCTAAGGCTGACTCTTAAAAGGGATATTAATTACTAGGAAATGAAGGTTTAAAGAAAATCTTGCCCCCCCCCCCCCCCCCGCATGTATATCCACGAATGTACACCAGTCTGGAAGGCTTCATCAGAAACACTGGCCTGGGGCAGTCCCTCCCTTCACCTCAGCCCTCATTTCCAATGAGCTTTGGCTCCAGGAATCTGGATAGAACACAGCAGGTAGGTCACAGCACCTGTGCCATACTGTAAGTCTGGGACTCCTGGCATGAGGGGGAGGGTGTTGCCTGGAGTCCTGTCGCCTGGTTACAAAGATGTGCAGCCACAGGGGAAACCACCTCCTTGCCAGCAGAAAGGCAGACCATCCCCTGCCTAGTTCTGACTCAGTCACTTAAAGTATTAATGTACTTGCCACTATCCCCTCGCCTATCTTGGGATTCAATTCCCTCCTAACCAGGTCTGTTCTAAGCTTTCCAAGTAGATATAGTGCTTCTGGATAGAATAGAGAAATAAACTGAAAGACAACACTGCTCTCTTCCTCCCATAATGTTAGCACATAATGTGACTGATGTTGGGCCATGGAAAATGCCTTTTATTATCCTTAGAATTTTTCTAAACATTGGCTCTTTCTGGGGTACTAGCATTCCTAACACTTCACAGCCCACCCTCTTGTTCATCTTATGTCTTTGGAATATAGTAAACCCTCAATAAATGTTAAACAAATGGATGACCAAGTAAGTTACGTGTCCATTCTTTTTTGTGTGCGCGCACACACACACACACACACACAGACACACACACACACAGACACACACACACACACACACACACACATTTCGTATGTATCCACACTAACAGCTTTCCCTCTGAAGGCACTTGGATTATTTGCGCCCTATTTTCTCATCAGGACCACCAATGGCTTGCACTGTGACATTTACACGCTAGAAAGCTTCCCTGTCATTTTCCCTTTTCCAGACTCTGGCACAGAATTCTAGGAGACAGAACCAACTGTGCCCAGGCCTAGTCCTCCTTTCCAACCAACGTTCTTGTCAGAATTCAGTATGAATGAGAATGAGATACCACTTTTTATTTAACTCGGGTCTCCTACTAAGTAGTGGTCAACTTATCACATGTGCTGTTTAATCTAAGATACTAGCAAATGTCTATATCGGTGTTGGCCAACCAAACTTTCTGCAACGATGGAATTGCTCTGCTGTCCAGATGGGAGCCACTCACATGGAGCTACTGAGCACTTGAAATGGATCAAGGTGACTGGGGAATGTCAATTTTATGTAATTTTAGTGAACTTAAATAGCTATGTGGTTGTGGCCAATGCTATAATTAGAGTATTGTGCTGTATCTTTCTTGCTTCTTTTGATCCATATTAGAGATTATCCACATCTCTCTGGTCAGTATCCTAGTTTTTTACTTTGGTGCACATTTAAAAAAATTTCTCTGGTCAATTCCCCATAACATGTGGGTTCTCTTAGAAACCTTGCATGCACATTGTAGAAAACATAAATATGAAATATTCTGTCCCATAGAAACTTGCATTTCCAGACCACCTACTCCCCAGTGGTTTTCTTGGTTTCAGAATGTTCATGAAATGGCCAGCAGGTTGGTTTTTGGTTGAGAAGTAGCAGACATAAGGAAGCCACTGCCCTCAGTTCCTTGTTTGAAACCAGTCAGCCCTTCTGTCATCTTATCACACTTCATGTACATGCCTTTGCCAGCTTTTCATTCATTGTCCTAACACTTAAATGATGCTTAGATGCCCGCATTTATACTTCTACTTCTGCAAAATTCTTTGGCCACACCTTGTTTCATCTGCTGGTTGGGATGGAGGTCTAAGGTTGTCAGTCATCTTTCCACCTGTTATTTTCTCCTGAAAATCACCTCCTTCATGTTTACTGAACCACATCGCCCCATGCAGGTGGTTTTCAAAGTGTGGTCCCTGAACATACTACAAAAGCAGATTCTCAGGACCAACCCCAGGACCTACTGAACCAGAAGCCCTGGGTGGGGTCCAGAATTATTCAACAATCCCTCCAGGTGACTCTGATCCACGTGCAAGTTCCAGAACATTAGGGACAGCAAAAACCGGGTCTTTAAATTCTATCACTCCTTACTCATTTATCTGAAGGGATTCCTCTGTAAAATACTTTCCCCAATCAACCAGGTTATCCTGAATGGCAATTTGTGGATAAAAGGCAGGATAACCGTTTCATTATTTTCCTTTAATTGCCCATTTTCAGTATTAGTAGTGCCCTCGTTACTTCCAAGAACGATTATATGTTTTTGTCTGTTCAGTGTTGGCTGAGTTTTTAAACTATCATTATAAATTAACATACTAATGTTTTTAATATAGTCAATCCATGGCTCTGGGTGGGGGAGAGAGGGGAGTGGTAAGCAGACACCACAATGTTAGAGCCCACTGCTATTGGGACAGAGCTGGAAAATGTGTTTTTTTGTTTTTTTGTTTTTTTTTTAAAGAAAGAAAAGGGTTGCCTGGGTGGCTCAGTCGGTTAAGTGTGGCTAAGCATCTGCCTTCGGCTCAGGTCATGATCTCAGGGTCCTGGGATGGAGCCCTGAGTCAGGCTCCCAGCTCAGCGGTGGTGAGTCTGCTTCTCCCTCTCCACTCTCCCTGCTGGTGCTGTCAAACGAACAAAATCTTAAAAAAATAAAGAACAAAGAAGGGGTGCCGGGGTGGCTTGGTCGGTTGGGCATCTGCCTTGGCTCAGGTCATGACCTCAGGGTCCTGGGGTCAAGCCCCTGCTTGGTGGGGAGTCTGCTTCTCCTTCTCCCTATGCCCCTCCCTCCCTCCACTTGTGATCTCTTTTTCTCAAATAAATAAAATCTTCAAGAAATAATTTTAAAAAACCCAAAAGAACTTACATTTCTATTCCAAATTTAGTACTACAGGGTTACCTCTATTTCTCTTTCTCAGAAAAAAAATGTTTTAGCAATAGCATAGTTAGTAGCTTTAACTAATTTAATACTATATAATTTCAAAGTATGAAATCCAATATTCCTACCAACAGTAAGATTGCCGATGAAGCATGGGGTTTCTTAGTGGTTCCATTTATCCTTAAAGTTCACTGAAGCTGTAAACTCGAAAGTTCTATGTTCTTTTTTTTAAAGATTTTATTTATTTATTCGACAGAGAGAGAGACAGCCAGAGAGGGAACACAAGCAGGGGGAGTGGGAGAGGAAGAAGCAGGCTCAGAGCGGAGGAGCCTGATGTGGGGCTCGATCCCATAACGCCGGGATCACGCCCTGAGCCGAAGGCAGACGCTCAATCGCTGTGCCACCCGGGCGCCCCGGAAGTTCTGTGCTCTAACGCACCTGAAACGACACTTTCCCCTGTGACAGTCCGTTGGATTTGCAGCTGGGTTGCAGACACTCGATGCTCTGTGGCCCAGAACTTCCCCAGCACTGACCAGACCTTGCCCCAAGCATCTGCAGCTCTGCCTGGGGGTCTTTCTCTTGTGGTAGAAGTGTGGCAGGGAGCAGGGCCAGGAGCTGACACTTGGATGCAGCCCTCAAGCCTTGAAACACACCCGTCCCCTTGCTTGTGCAGCAACGTGAATGAACCACGAATCATCATGCTGAGTAAGAGAAACCAAATAAAAATAGTGCATGCCGTATGGTTCCATTTATATGTAGTTCTGGAGCACGCCAGTCATCTCTAATGATGGAAAGTAGATCATGGTTCCCTGTGCACTGTTGGGGATAAGAGGGGGAGACTACAAAGGGGCAAGAAGAAACCTGGGCTGGTGAAGATGTTTATTAACTTCTGCCAATCATACCTCAAAAGAACTGTTAAAAATGCTAACCCCCACCAAGGAAAGAAAGAAAAAGAAAAACGCTATACTAAGATAAAATTTCTCATTCTATGATTGGCAAACATCCAAACACTTGCCATCATACTTTCTTTTGCAAAGCTGTGGGAAATAGGGACTCTCCTCCATCACAGAGATTTGGGGAAGAAAATTTGGGAACATCTAAAAGATAGACATGTGCATTTACCCTTGAACCCAGCAATTCTACTTCGAGGACTCCAGCTCAAAGGAGAGGACTTCACACACGAAGTTACTCATTGTGGCATTTGTAATACTGGAAAGAACACAAACGTCCACCACTGGGGGTAAGGGACATTCACGCAGCCAAAAGAAGGCAGGCTCACTGATGGTAAGGAAGGACCTTCGGGTATGCAGACAAGGTGTGTGCAATTCTGCAAATACAGATTTGCTTTCTTCTTCTCTTAAAACACTCACTAGGAAGGTAACCAGAGTGGTTGCTTTGGGGGATAGAGGGAAGAGGATGCAGGGACAATCAAGGTTAGCTCTGAATACAGTGGACTCTGAAAACATGTAAATGTTTTACATATTTACCAGATAATCCCTAAAATTGAGAAACAGTAAAATCAATGACCCTGTCGACTGGATCCCATAGAAGCCAGCCCTGAGACAAGCACAAAGTAGGAAACGGACCCCAAGCAGCACCTGAAAGCAAGCGGGGAAGGAAGAAACCCATTTACACCTCATCTGTTTCCTTTAATATCTGGCTATTTAAATACTTTAGGACACATGTTCACATATTAAACCATTTGCTTACTAAGAACAAAGAGGAAATGTCTGTTTTCTTCATGTGCTGTCAACACCAAAATTCATTTTTACTTTATACAACAAAATTTCTGGATTTCTGTATTTTAGGTCAACAAACATGCCTCAAATCAAACAGTAGAAGCTCTTAAAAGGACTGGGAAATAGAAGTTTGTAATTTATGCTTTATTTAAGAATCATGCCCAGTTTGACTATTTCACAAGAATGAAGCAAAGGATAAAGGTAAGCTTCATTCACACTTCCTGGCTGTTCATTGCTGGCAAGCTTCTGGCCACCGGGTAGATGATCTCTGTTCAAACGGCACTCCTTGTTCACTTGAGTCCAGGATTTTAAAAGGATAATTATGATATGAACACACGCATGAGCTATTATACATAATTACAAAAGCTGGTCAACTCTGGTCTCATCAGTAGGAGCGAATGGCTGGAGGGACTGTGGCACAGTCAGCCTCATTTAAAGTTTTGTCGATCACTGGTCTGTATTCCAATGAAACCTTAAAAAGAAGAATTGACAGTAAAACAAAATTTGTAGAAAAACATACAAATAGCATTTCTCTTGTGCTTTTTTGAAAAATTAGCTATAAAAGTTATTTACAGACATATTTCAGGAACTTAAAAACACAAGTACACACTGGAGTATTTTTCAGTATCAAACTCAAAAATGATCTAAAGGCACGACAGGGCACCTGCCACGTACATTACGGTAAATCCATACAACGAAACGCAGCCATTAAAGTAACAATGTATCACACTGATGCTTCACACGAATGCTCAAGAAGTGAAACCCACACACACTGTCGTTCTGTAATTACGTTTAAACTACGCATTTACAAAGTTTTTCTACTTGTATTTATCTACATACACATAAGGAAAAGTGTGTGCACCTACATGCAAACCCTGAAAGCAGCATTTCAGAATGATAATGAGGCTACCTCTGGTGAGCTTACAAACATGCACTCTTTAGTTTTGTACTTTCTAAAATGAGCATGTATTTCTAATTGTAAAAAGCCTTGAACATTACTAAAAATGGGACTGTACCAACTCTGATTGGTAGAGTCTGATTTCCTTCTATACATGGTCAGAAAACGGCCTTCATGCAGAATCATGAAAGTTACTGCCCGCCTCAACAGCAGACACACTAGGCTCTCTGTATTAAGTGACGGCAAGAGAGCACGACATCATTTCTGTAGACACACACAGGTGATTAAGACTACCCCTTACAATAAACCTGAAAAGCTTAAGGGTAAACGCTTTCTGTCTTACTTCTGATTCCTAACGCCCAGCAGAAACGCCAGATGGGCGAAGTATACTTTGGTGGAGTAAAACTGGGAGCCTCTACTTCAATCTATGCTGGCTGCTCCTAGGACTCTGCCCACCTCACCCCTCCCCTGCTTGCTCTGTGCCCGGGCCTATGCGATGGGCTGCAGAGCACACCCCAGGGTTCCCTGAGGCTGCTTCCAGGTGGTCCAGCCACTGGGAAAAACGGAGTGTTTTCCTGTCCCATCCCTACCCCCGACCTCGCTCGCTCTCAATGGGCTCCAGAACCACTGTCCCTTCCCCTGCCACCAAGGCTTGGGTGCTCACTCCCTGCCTGGTGTGAAAGCTGTGTAAGGCCAGCCCCTAAACCACCCACCCACAATGGATTCTGTTTCCAGGCAGAAGCCTGAGTGTCCTTTTCAGTGGTGTCTCGAATCTGGCAACAGTCAACTTAAATCCATGTTGCTTCTCCCAGCACATCATATGCTGAACTCCAGAACGTACGGGACAGCATATTTATCAGTGCATACGTGAGCAGAACACGCTCCCCACATACCTTCCCAGTCTTGACATCAACATAGGAAAGGGTGTGCTTCCTCCAGTGCTCCTCAAATGGCTTCTTCTGCTGCCCCTGAATGGGCTTGGAGTAATCATACTCGTCAATCCGCTCCTGAGGCCAGAGAAAGTAAGTTTATTTCAGAAAATGCCATTAACACTACGCTCCAAATTTCTTATTTCTCTAGCAGGGCAATATAACTGGAAAACATGGCAAACTCATTAAAATGATACACGAGAAACTAGTCTGCTATGAATCCCTCTAGATCCCACTCCACAAAGAGGTACCCACTGTCCCAAGCAGACCTTGTTTACAGAGAGCTGGGACATTCCTAGTCCATTTTTCAACCCATCTCCCTTCCCTTCTATAATTCCTAATGAAAAACCATTTTGTGTTTATCTGATCTAAAAGAACACACAGTATGAAACACAGTGCAATTAAGTCCCAAATGCAGGCGGGATGGAGAGATGACATGTGATACATTTGCCAGCAGTCAGTCCTCCGGAGTGCCCGTCCAACCTGGGGCTCGCGGGCAGGCCGTTCCTTCATTCCAGTGCCTCACAGCACACGTCCCGACACGGCAGGACCCAGCAAGGCCACTGAGCTAGGCAGTGGGCCTGCAGCAACACTGTGGCCCAGAGCACCACTTCTACACCTACCGGGTGTGGGGCTGCAGAAATGAGCCTGATCTTTCATGCACTTAAAAGTTCATCAAATACTTTGTCTTTTTGCTCATATTCTGGGAGACTGATTTCTTCTTTCAGCTTTTTTCATGTAAAGGTTTCAATTTTAGCAATTATATTAGAATTTTGTTCAAAAACTCTTAAAAAGAAGCTGAATACTATTAAGGGGTATCCTACACATGTTAATGGGTAAGACATACAAGAGCCACTTAAAATAAAAACCAGGGGCACCTGGCTGGCTCAGTCAGTGGAGCACGCGGTTGTGAGTTTCAGCCCCATGTTGGGGGTAAAGATTACTTAAAAATAAAATTTTAAAACAACAAACTGAGGGCTGACAGAGGGAGGTGAGTGGGGGGATGGGCTAGGTGGGTGATGGGTATTAAGGAGGACACTTGCTGTGATGAGCACTGGGTGTTGTATGTAACGTGATGAATCACTGACTTCTACTCCAGAAACCAATATTCCACTGTATGCCAACTACCTAAAGTTTAAATAAAAAAGAAAAAAAGAAAGAAAAAAAATAACACAAATGTGTACAAAAAAGGGATGCTTTCTATAAAAATAAATGAATAAAAATAAAATACAAACGAAAAGATTCAAACACTTGGCTCTGTTTCTGCGGAGTGAGGCGAGCGTGGAGGTGGGCAGAGGAAGGCCTCTCACTGGAAGCAGGCGGGGCTGTAGCACCTTCCCTTATTTCTATACACATCCCGAGGGGTGAGCTCTCCTACGGAAGCAGCTTCCGCCTGCCCACCGGCTGTGACCCAATGAAAACTCGTTCACCTCAGCCACACAAACTGCCAACCAACCCAGTCTGGAGAAGCTTCTAGTCCTCAGTACGGGGGACCAATGCACTTAATCAATCTTAATCTAATCCAGCTCCAGTCGGTGGAGGGTAAATTAATAAAATTTCACAGTAAATCAGAATCTAATCCTCTTGCTGTAGCCAATTTCCCCGTTCGCCCACGTCCAGCTAACTGGTGAGGCTGCTACCAGCAACACCACACTGTCCTGGACCAAAGCCTATCTGTCTGGAAAGTGGCTCAGGCAGGGCTGATGTTCCATCCTGAACTTGTGTTTGCCCTCAAGTGCCCATTTCCTCAATGTTTTCCTGTCACTATGCTGCGTACTCTGTTCTGGAAGAATCTGAACTGTACTCTGCGTAAAAATCAGGTCATTTAGGGGCTCCTGGGGGGCTCAGTCGGTGACGCGTCTGCCTTCGGCTCAGGTCATGCTCCCAGGGTCCTGGGATGGAGCCCCGTGTCCAGCTCTCTGCTCAGTGGAGAGCCTGCTTCTCCCTCTCCCTCTGCTCTTCCCCTCACCACCACCCTGCCCCCTGCTCCTGTGCTCTCTCTCTCATGTAAAATCTTAAAAAAAAAAAAAAAAAAAAAAATCAGACCAAGATGAGGTCAGGTCTCATTAATTTACTCATCATCTTAGCACTTCTGGCAATAGTACTCAGACTGGATACTTATCTCTAACCTAGTAAAAATCAGGTGTGTTTTGCTTAGAGATGCTGCCGTTGGCAGCAGCAGATGCCGATCTGAGGCGAAAAAGGTCATGCTGGTCATAACACAGTGATACTAAAGTATGAAGATTAACTGGGGAAAAAAAGCATTTTTTTCAATTTACTTTTGGGAAAATGGAGTGAAATGTACAGAATGTGCAGGGTTAGGGACTGAGCAATGCCAGTGGACAGAAAACATGACGTACACACGGGATGTGTTGTGAAGACGCACCTTGTAATCTTCCCTGGCATGAGCACCACGAGACTCCTTCCGGGCCTCTGCTCCATAAATGGTCTGAAGTGCACAGAGCATCAGGTTCTGCAGCTCCAGGGTCTCCACCAGGTCGGTGTTCCAGACCATTCCTGGGGACACAAAAGGCACCCATGAGAGGCACGATCCAGTCAGATGGGTCCTCCAGGCTGTAGCGGTGGGCTTGCCAGTGTCCACACTGACAGCAAGGACGGGGTTAAGTCAGCACTAAGTGGGACAGACAGGGCTCTGAGGCAGCCGTCCTGCAGCCCTGCAAATACCCAGCACCCCAACTGCACGCAGGGGCCCATGGAACTGCTCACCTCGGTCAAACGTCTTCAGATGTTTTAGGTCTCCATAGAGCTGGCTGATTTTCTCACATCCTTCCTGTAACACACTTCCCACACGAAACACTGCGGCATGACTTTGCATCGACTGTAACACAAAATATCGTTTGTAAATCTTCATTCGTATGAAGAGTCCATGCCTAAAACTGGTAAACCCTTTAGATTTTTTCTTACGTATTTCACTTTTATTTTTTAAGATTTTAAGTAATCTCTACACCTAACGTGGGGCTCAAACTCACAACCCTAAGATCAAGAGTCATGCGTTCTACTGGCTGAGCCAGACAGGTACCCATTACTCTGAATTTTATTTATTTTTTTGTAAAAGATTTTATTTTGGGGAGGGCGGTGGGGGGGGGGGGGAGATGCCCACTAGCGGGGCAGAGGGCCAGAGGGAGTACCAGACTCCCTGACAAGCAGGGAACCTGACATGGGACTCAATCCCAGGATCATAAACTGAGCTGAAGGCAAACGCTCAACTGACTGAGCCACCCAGGTGCCCTACTCTGAGTTTTAAAATGAAGTTTGTTCAAGAGAACTTTTAAGATCTACTCTTAGCAACTTTCAAATATGTAATGAAGTGTGACTAGCTGTAATTGCCATGCTATACATTACAAGCCTCAGGACTGACTTATTTTTAATTGGAAACTTACACCTTTGTCTCCTTTCACCCACTCCCCATCTCTGGCAACCATCAATCTGTTCTCTGTATCTATGAGCTCAATTTCCTGTTTTTTAAGATTTTACATATAAGTGGGATCGTAAGGTATTTGACTTACTTCACTGAGCATAATGCCCTTTAGGTCCACCCATGTTGTCACAAATGGCAACATTTCATTCTTATGCCTCAATAATATATATGTATATATTTATACATATATAAAATATACACCACATACAAAGTATACAGAACATATACACACATCTTCATTATCCATTCATCCACCAATAAACATCTAGGTTATTTTCATATCTTGGCTACCGTAAATAATACCAAAACAGATGTGGGATATAGACATCTTTTGGAACTAGTGTTTTCATTTCCTTTGGATAAATACACAGAGGTGGAATTGCTGGATCATACAGTAGTTCTATTTTTAATTTTGGGGGGAACCTCCATACTGTTTTCCATGGTGGCTGTACCAGCTTGCATTCCCACCAACGGCGCATGAGGGCTCCCCTTTCTGCGAATCCTCGCCAACATTCATGTTCCTTGTCTTTTTGATACTAACCATTTCTGATAGGTGTGAAGTGGCATCTCATGTGGTTCTGATTAGCATTTCCCTGATGACAGGTGATGCTGAACATCTCTTCACACGTCTCTTTGCCATCTGTAATGTGTTCTTTGGAAAAATGTCTGTTCAAATCCTGTCCACTTCTTAGTCAGATTGTCTATTTTTATGCTACTGAGTTGTAGTTCTTTATATATTCTGGGATATTAGTCCCTTATGAGATACAGGACTTGCAAGTATTTCCTCCCCTGCTATAGGCTGCCTTTTCATTTTGTTGGTTTCCTTTGCTGTGCAGAAGCTTTTAAAGTTTGCTGTGGTCCCAACAGTTTTTTACTTTTGTTGCCTCTGCTCTTGATATCAAACCCAAAAACTCACCGCCACGACTGCTATGAAGGTGCTCACTGTCTGCGTTTTCTTCTAGGAGTTCTATGGTCTTGGGTCTTACAGTCTTTAATCCATTTCGAGTCAGTTTTTGTGTACGGTGTACACTTTTCCCGTTGTGCATTTTTGGCTCTTTTGTTGTAAATTAATTAGCCATATATACACGGGTTTATTTATGAACTTAATTCTACTCCACTGATCTACAGGTCTGTTTTTAGGCCAATACCTTACTGTTTTGATTACTATTCCTTTGTAATACAGTTTGAAATCAGGGAAAGAGATATGCCTGCAGCTTTATTTTTCTCTCAGGATTGCTTTGGCTATTCAGTGTCTTTTGTGGTTCCATACAAATTTTAGGATTGTTTGTTCTATTTCTGTAAAAAATGCCACTGAATTCTAATGAAGATTGCACTGAGTCTGTGGACTGCTTTGAGAAATATGGAGATTTTAATAATATTAATTCTTCTAACCCATGAGCACGGAGTATCTTTCCACTTATTTATGTCTTCAACCTTATTCATTAATGTTTTACAATTTTCACTGTACAGTTTTCTTCCCCTTGGTTAAACTTATTCCTGGGTATTTTTTCTATTTGATGCAACTGTAAACGGAATTATTTTCTTAATTTCTCTTTCAGAGCGTTATCTGTATAACAGAAGCAGATTTTTATGTATTGATTTTTTATCTGTCAACTTTACTGAATTCACTTACTAGTTCTAAGTTTTTTGGTGGAGTCTGTGTCATATGTGATCTGATAAATCTGTAAATAGTGACTTTTACTTTTTCCTTTCCATTCTGGATGCCTTTATTTCTCTTTCCTGCCTGACTGCTCTAGCCAGGACTTCCAGTGCTGTGCTGAACAAAGTGGTGAGAGTGAACATCCCTGTCTTGTTCCTGTGATGAAAAAAGCTTTCAGCTTTCCAACACCGAGTATGACATTAGCTGTGGACTTGTCAAATACGGCCTTTATTACACTGAGGTATGTTTCCTCTATACCTGCCTTGCTCAGAGTTCTATCAGAAATTGATGTTAAAATGCAGTTTTGATTAAAGCTTTTAAAAAATATTTCTTTGTTCCCATTAAGTATGTGTCTTAAATCCACATACATTAGTTAAAGTCAAACGTTTTACATTTAAGGCAGGCAGTTCGTGGAACTCGGCCAGGATCTGTGATTCCAAGCGGACTTACTTCTGAGGCGTGATGTACTAATTGGTGGCAGAAAGGGCAGAAGGGCTCCACCTTTGAATTCCCAAGAAGACACCAGCTCCTATGGTCTTGCCCCACTCTTGAGATCTGGTGGTAAACGTTCTAGGAGCGAGCAGATGGCCCTTTGGTGACACCAACTGAGAAGTGCTGAGATTATGAGGTGGTCAGCAGTGTGCACGGGGTGGATGGTCATGAAGAAAAAGAAGTGAGAGGCCTGGGAACCATCCCTGCCTGCCTTCTGGTTCATCTTGTAAAAACCCTCATGTATCAAATTCCTGTATGGCTTTATTGTTTATGCTCTGAAGAAATGTGACATGAAATAAACCTGACATTTATTTTAGGACCTACCTTTGTTTCCTATCACTTACTAAATGACCTTTCACCGCTCTTGAAAAACCCCTTGTCCCATGCTCAATCACAGAGTGTGCCACTGATCTCTACCAAAGACTAACACTGCTTGTTGATTTAGTTCTATTTAACAGACATCTCATCTATGTCTTTAGAATGATACATGATTTTATTTTTATTTTATTTTTAAAGATATTATTTACTTGAAAGACAGAGAAAGATGAGCAAGGGTGAGGAAGAAACAGACTCCCCGCCGCAGGGCTAGATCCCTAAGATCGTGACCTGAGCCGAAGTCAGATGCTTCAGTGACTGAACCCCTCAGGTGCCCCCAGAACGACACATAATTTTAAAATTGTAACGCACACCATCGAATGTCCTGGCCTTTCAGGACAAGCAAACAGAAAAAACGATCTTTGAATCTAGTAAATGTTAGTTAAAACATTCTTTTACATTCTTCAGTGCTCAAGTTTTCATGCTATTTAGGGTTAGGTTTACTTAAGACATTTTAAACTTTCTGGCTGTACTGTGAATGAGATAATTTTCAAATGGATTACTGCAGGCAGACTGGAAAGCCACTGATAAATCTTTTAAACAGATATCTTACTTCATTCTTTCTACTAGTTCTTTACTTATAGTCTTGAGATTTTTAATTGTATCTGTAAGTAATGATACTTTTGTCTACTCCTTTTCAATACATACCTCATTTCTTTCCTATCTCTTACTGTATCATCTGGAAAGCAGCAGAAAAATGTGCATTCCAGTAGGGCAGGATTTTGTTCAGACAACTGGGGCATCTAGAACACTGCCTGGCACACAGCAGAGAACAATTCAGATGGTCCCTAACCTGTAAGGGTTTGACTTACGAGAAACGGTATTTTGGATTTTCATCTTTTTCCAGGCGAGGGGTGGCAGCAGGGTACACTCCCGTGACTGGGCTCTGGCAGCGGCTGCCGCTCCCACTCGGCCCCACGATCCCAAGGGCCAACCACCATCTGCACTCACACAACCATGCTGTTTTTCACTTTCAGTACAGTAGTCAATACATCACATGAGGCAGTCAACACCCCATTATAATACAGGCTTTGTATTAGATGACTCTCCCTCCCGCTGGCTAACGAGTGTTCTGGCACATTTCAGGCTGGCTGAGCAGATGTTCAGTAAATTAGAGGTGTATCAGATACATTTATGACTTACAACATTTGTAGCTTTCCCACCCTAAGTCAAAGATCTGTACATGCCTTATTTGGTGGGAATGCCTCTAGGACTTCCTACTTCAAAATACCTGATGGATTCACCATTTTCACACCCAAACAGAAGTTCCTACTATCCAGTGCAATGATTCCATCTGTCATAGCTGGCCTCCAACTCCTGATAGCAATAACCTGTAAAAGTCCTGCACAGTACCTCTTGGCTGGTTTTGTTTTTTTTTTAAAGATTTTATTTATTTATTGGACAGACAGAGACACAGCGAGGGCAGGAACACCAGCAGGGGGAGTGGAGAGGGAGAAGCAGGCTTCCCGCCGAGCAGGGAGCCTGATGCGGGGCTCGATCCCAGGACCCTGGGATCATGACCTGAGCCGAAGGCAGGCGCTTAACGACTGAGCCACTGAGGGGCCCCACTTCGCTGGTTTTCTTAAACATACCTCTGTCTTTCACTCATGCTAATTGCCTTACCTTTCCAGGAAGCCTCCCTGAAGCCCAATCTCCCCAAACACAGAACCACACAGTCTCATAAAAGCTGCAGAATGCAACTTTTTTCTTTTGATGGTGAGTTAATGCCACTGGACCCCTCTCAGAATATGACTAAAAGCAAGAGGCTTCTTTTCGGAATATGCCTCCACACGGAAATTCTTGAAAATGATTTCAACTGCACAGAGAACTCATTCATGGACCAAGAATCCCTGTACTTGAAGAATTTGAAGGATCCCTAGCTTCTCACATACTGTTTTTACTGATCTAATCCTGTGCTATGCAACGCAGTAGCCACACGTGGAATACATGTCCCCACCCTCGGAGAACATCCCATCAGACATGCTGATCTAGAAGGTAAATATCCTGACAACAACCAGTGCACAGATTTCCATCTCCACCCACCACCCACGCTCCCCTCTTCCTGATTTTATTCAGGGGCTCCAATGGGCCCAGTTTAAAGACATTTCTCCAGAGCTGCTGGAGGCTGGGTGTCATCGTGGGATTAATTTCTTGGCAATGAGACGTGCAGGGCTTCAGGAAACCCACAAGGAAGCTCCCAGCTGGGAACTGAGCTTCTTGGCCCTTCCGCTCTCCCTCCCCCTTCAGGCTTTGACAAACACAGGATGGCAGAGAGGGTCTGAGGAGGCAGGCCATGTGCAAGCACCCTGGGGGGTATGAGAGAACTGCAGTTTCTGCCCTGGGCTGCTACCTCCAGCCTTCTGTGAGGAACGCGTCCTTTTGCTTTTCACCCTGAGCATGGCGCAGGGCTGTGGACGCACCAGTCTGCTCACTCCAGAGCATGTGCAGGTGCTTACCTTCTGCATGCTGAGTCGTAGTTCTGATGTTCTTATGCTTCCATCAGCAAATCTCAATTTGTCAAGATTCATAACAGACTCTTCCCCAGCATTTGGTTTAATTGGGGGAACTTTATCTCCTTAAAGAAACACACAGACAAAAAGCTAGAATTTAGTGGAGTCTGGAAAACGTACACGTAACCTGAGCTGATACCCACCTGGACCACCCTGTACCTAAGGAACCACATGACGACTTGGGGCCAAGGGTAAACATGAAGACAGAATTTCTGGCAAGGAGTAGCTATCCAGTAAGAAATCTCTGAACAAAACAGAAACCGTTGCAGTTTAAAAATCAGATTTATGCAAACAAACCTTGCATTACTACTTTATTGAAGAGAAAACTGGAATCTTCACAATAGTGAACAGTGTCCAACAATTCTGCCAAGACGCCCCATCTCCACCAACGGTGGTCCTCATTCAGGGATGAGGGAGGGCCTGGCCAGGCATGTTTAAAAGTCTCTTGCTGATTCGGACCTATGCATCTGCTTACCTAAACTTCAAGATACGCTTTTTCTGACTTTCCTAAAAAGATAAATGTTTTGAAAAATTTTTAAGGTTTTTTTTTTTTTTTTTTAGATGACATGTTTTGAAATGTATTCTCTTCAATGGGTAATAATGGGCAGAGGGTATGGAATGAGGAAACAAAGGTTTGCCGGTAAAGTAGGGTTGCTCACAGCAGCTCTCTGCAAGGAGTGAGGGCACCGGTCTCTCATGTGACCCACCCCAGCTCTTCCAGGCCAGCTGCAGTTTCTTCTGCTTTTGTTTGTAATGTTTTTTAAAAAAGTGATCATTTGGGGCTCCTGGGTGGCTCAGTTGGTTAAGCACCTGACTCTTGGGTCTCAGCTCGGGTCTTGATCTCAGGGTTGTGAGCTCAAGCCCCGAGTTGGGCTCCATGTTGGGTGTGGAGTCTACTTAAAAATAAATTAATAAATTAAAATTTAGAGTTGATCATTTACCAAAATTATTTTTTTCAGGTGCACAGTTCTACAAATTTCAACGTATGTATGGGTTCCTGTAACCATCACAATTAAGGTACAGAATACAATACATAATTAGGGTACCGAAGGTTTAAAAATATTCATGTTTGGGAGGACGTAGCAATGCTTTTCCTTCCTTTTTTTTGTTTTTAAAAGTTAAAGTATAATTAGGTACAGTATCATTTTTGGTGTAGTTTTGTGCATTGCAAACAGAGTTGCATAAGGCCTACCATGATTAGAATGGCGAGCCATCTTATTCCCTAGCTTTGTCTCTTCCATTATGTTAAAGAAATAAAATCAGATGTATGTAACCTCTTGAGCCCGGATCATACAACCTAATACGTTTGAGATCCATTCGTGCTGTTGTATGTATGAGTGGTTTATTCCTTTTTTATCACTGACTTAAAAAAAAGTTTTTTTAAAGTGTGCATTGATCCTTCAGGTATAAAAGTACAACATAGTCTTTAAAAACTTCCCTTTTTCTCATTTTCAAAGAAAAGGAACCTTGAATTTCCTGCTTTGCTCTGAGATTTGATTTCAGGCTTCACCACTACAGTGGAATGAGCACTCGATCTGGCGTCAGACTAGGGGTTTAGACGCCTGTATTTGCAGCAAAGACGGGGACAGGGCCCCACCTCTGCCTCTCAGCCTGGACTTATAGTGAGAGCAAGGGAAAAGGTGTCTGAAAACGTAACTGTCCTTTTCATTACACGTATCTGCTAACTGCAGATGCAAAGGGGAGTGTGGCCTGTTATACCAAGGGCTGTGTTTAACTAGAAGGACAGACTTCCACCACACAAAAAGCTTTTGTTCAATAAAAATAGCAGAACTGAGACTAAACAGTTACCACTAATGAAGCACAATGGGAAGAGTTGGAGCCCAGGGATCCTCCCCTCGGGAACAGTCTTTATCTCATGTGCTATTCTGAGCAAATGGGTCACGGTAACCTACGTGGAGACCCTGTGGGAGCTCAGAGCAACAGTAGGTGTCCTGTTCACAGTGGGACTCACGTCTCCAGCACGTAGTGTTTCTTCCTCAGCAGATTATTTTAAGTTACCAGAAGAACACAATCACTGACCGAAAAGCACTGCATCACTGCAGGGACAGCTGTGACCCAGGCCCTTGCTCTATGTGCATTACGTTCTGCTCTAACAGATCATTTACAGTTTTTTTTAGAACAACCTAAATTACTTTTCCATAAGTACTAAGAACTTACATATATTCATACCTGTTTAAAATACTTCATTACAAGTAAGTAATTTATAACGAGCAAGCACTATGTGATAAACTTCTTCTCAAAACAAGTCCCTCATAGTGACTTTCCTAAGGAGAATATAATGACTGCAAAACAAAATCTGACCAAAACCAGGATATCCTCTAAACTATTAAGACCCTCACCCAGCCTGTGTCTAGTCTCAAGTCTGTCACCATATAAATCTCTGAATCACTCTGTTTCCTCACTTTTAGGGGGAAAAAACAGACTACCCCTCCATGATCACTAAGCAAATTTCCAATTACAAATCAAGACATGGTAGCCTCTCACCTCCCGAAACAGACTGGCTACTTGAAGAAAACACATACCGGGTCTGCAGGACTCTGCAATACTCAGGGCACACGCCCGGCCGAAGACGACCAGGTCCAAGAGCGAGTTTGCCCCGAGACGGTTGGCACCGTGCACTGAGGCACAGGCGGCCTCCCCACAGGCATACAGGCCGGGCACGATCTGATCCTGGCCATTCACATGCCTCAGAACCTGTGGAAGGAAGAAGACTTCAGGAGCACCGTGTGCACCGCCCTGCTTCCAGTAAGGGGGCATCTGCAGGCAGGTTCAGAGGAAGGAGGGCAGCTAAGGACTGGATCTGCTCTCGTCTACAGGGAAGCCTCTGACTGAATCTGTGCCCGGATACTCGGCCACCCCAGGCAGAGACAGGCCAACAGACCCCACATGGCAGCATGTGTGATTTCAATCCCACATCTACTGCTCATGAGAAACCTCGCTCACCACCTCTGACTGACCCCCTCACTTCCACACTCTGACTCTGGATTCAGATGAAGGGAAGGGAGTATGGCATATTATTGTCTATAAAGTGAGAAGGAGCTCCCCAGCCACCTCGCCTGAGGAGAGGCCAAAAAAAATCATGAACCGAAAAGCTCTGGGTGGACTGCAAACCACTCGAAAGTATGTGAAGCAAAGAGAAGATGATTTACAAGGTCACAGGAAAAGTAACGAACTATCATATAGAAAAATAAATTATAAACTGGGAAAAGCTGCAAATGATGTTGCATCTGTGACTGCATACTACGGAGGGATCAGTAAGTTACCAGTGACCGCTTGTGACTACGGAATGGATGAAAACACTGGAATGTGCCCGAGCCCTGCTCTGCCCTTCAGCAGCAACTCGGTGCTTTCTGAGGAAAACATCTGTCTTCTCCTCTGAGTTTGCAAGGGACAACCGTGAGGGGGCCCATCGTTCCTGCTGTCTTCCACAACGCAGAAGGGTCTGGGCGTGGTCACCTGCCCCTTGTAGTTGGTGGGAATACCGCCCATGTTATAGTGCACAGTGGGAAGGACAGGGATCGGCTCCTTGGTGACATCCACGCCTGCGAAGATCATGGCCGTCTCTGAAATGCCAGGCAGGCGTATGGCCAGCTGCTCGGGGGGTAGGTGGTGCAACTGCAGGTAGACGTGATCTTTCTCAGGGCCACAGCCTCTGGTGGAAAAGGACATCATGATGTGAGGCAAAGAACGATAATTACAGAAAACGTGAGACTACAGTCACTGAAGCTTATCAAGTTCCACTTTTCTTATGCTGTAAAAATTTCCCCTCACTTGTGGTCATCCATTCTTCACGTCTTTTCTGAGTACCTACTATGTGCCAGGGTGGATTCCACATGCTGGGACACAGCCAGAACATGGAGAGACATCCTGCCCTCCCTGAGCTCACACTCCAGTCTTGGGAAGTCACAATGTGTTTTCCTTGATAAATGCATAAGGAAGTCCTTTTAATACAAATACTGCAAATATAAAGTGTTTACAGACCATAACACCAAAAATTTGGATCACTGAAGAGCCAACACTGCTTCAGTGAACAAGAGCCCGCACACTGAAGGTCCCAAAACAGCATCGAAGGCCCACATGCTAACTTCAGGCTGCGGGCATGTATGTCTCTATCACAACACTCATACGCACACAAAATCATGTTCCACAGATTTGAGGTTTTTGTCAAACCGGCCAAACTCCCCAAAATGCTGGTCTTTAGAGTGATATCATAAACTGACAGTCAGAGGACAGCAGGTACTGCACGCAGCCTACAGAGCTGGGTGGGGTGGAGTGGGATGGGGTGCTGAAACTCACACAGAAGTCACACCAGCCCATGTTAAAATGTAGACACGAACAGCAGCCACCAAAAGAGAAAGGAGGGGTGCGTGTGTGCACGTGCACTCAGACACCTTTCAAGATAATCACACAGACCTTCCTTCACGGATTTCCAGAGTCATGGACCGAGACACAACGTCTCTGGACGCCAGGTCCTTTGCGACTGGGGCATATCGCTCCATGAACCTTTCACCTTGGCTGTTAATGAGAATGCCTCCCTCTCCACGGCATCCTTCCGTAATGAGACAACCAGCACCATATATACCTGCAGAGAACGCAAGTAATTAGATGTTTATAACCTAACAATTGCTACGTATTTCAAATGTAAATTTTTTCAAGACATCTTTAGGGAAAGGAAAAGGATGTGCAAAGGGCACTGTGCTCACGAGAGAGTAAGAAAAGGAAAGACTAAGGAAGAGTAGGAAGTTCTGGTAACAAAGAGCACTGACAAAGCGATAGCAAGGGGAAGCTCAGCTGCTGCGGCAATGATGTAACCCAGCTGCGTATTCCAATGACAACCATGTTTAAACTTCCAACACAACCGAGTACACGTTAAGTAGCTCAGGTTTTGTTTTCATTTTAGAGCATCGTTTTGTGCCATGAGTTGGGACGAGGTAGGAAAAACTAGCTTGGAAAGTTCATATCTGAAGTCACTGGTAACGGGGCGCTTGGATGGCTCAGTCGGTGAAGCGTCTGCCTTCGGCTCGGGTTATGATCTCAGGGTCCTGGGACTGAGCTCTGTGTTGGGCTCCCTGCTCAGCGGGGAGTCTGCTTCTCCCTCTCCCTCTGCCCCTCCCCCTGCTTGTGTGCATACGCTCTAATAAATAAAATCTCAAAAAAAAAAAAAAAAAAAGTCACTAGTAACAACCCCAGTACCAATTATCACGGTTCACAGCTACACTGTACTTGCTGTGTACAATTCTAAGTTTCCTAACGACCCCAGGAAATATCCCCATTTTCAGAGACGAGCAACGACAGCTGAGGAACATGTCAATGCTGTGCAGCTGAGAAGGCAGAACCAAATGCACACCAGACGACAAGGCAGGTCTGCGCCCTTCACTTCACCGTCCCTCACCATAATGAAAACAAGGAACGCCAAGCACCTGAACTGTAACAGGGAGACAGACACATCTGTCACTGTCATCTGAAAGCTAACACTCCCATTAGCACGCCAGAGGGGTTACACTCCTGCTCTTCATCTGCCTCCAGCTTCCTGGTTTCAGGGGTTCCTTCTAGCGCCCTATTTCCCGTACACTGAAAAAGAAATTGAGCTCTCAAGTTTCAGGGGGAATTCAGAAGCCTCAGACATTTTATTAGTTAAAAACAGTAATTAGGGGCCCCTGGGTGGCTCAGGGTGTGATCCTGGCGTTCTAGGATCGAGCCCCACGTCAGGCTCTTCCACTGGGAGCCTGCTTCTTCCTCTCCCACTCCCTCTGTTTGTGTTCCCTCTCTCGCTGGCTGTCTCTCTCTCTGTCGAATGAATAAATACAATCTTAAAAAAAAAAAAAAAGTAATTAAAAAACTACCTAAGGGGCGCCTGGGTGGCTCAGTTGGTTGAGCGTCTGACTCTTGGTTTTGGCTCAGGTCACGGTGTCACGGTCTCAGGGTCGTGGGATCAAGCCCCGTGTCACTCTCTGTGTGCACTCAGCAGGGAGCCGGCTTGAGATTTTCCCTCTTCCTCTGCCCCACCCCCACTTGTGCTCTCTGTCACTCTCTCAGATAAATAAATCTCAAAAAAAAAAAAACCCAAAATAAAACAAAACTACCTAAAACATTTCTTTTCATCCCTGCCAGGGAGCAGAAAAAACAGACTGACAGAGCAAAGAGAAAAACAGGTCAGGTTCTTCAGCAAGGTGGGTGGCTACTGCCACCAAGTGTGGTATCCCTTCAGTTGAAAAGTCAGAAAAACGAGTCCAGAATGAGACTCATTTCTCCCAAGAAGCAGATCTCCCTCTCTCTGATTCATTTCTGGATAACAAACTCTCTCAAACCAGCACCCCCAGAGTAGACCTCCCTCCTGAACCCCATATTTGCCCACTCAACTGCCTGAGGACCCACGACGAGCTCAATCTGCCCATGACTGGGCAGTCCTCAACACCTCAGGGGGTCCTGTCTGCCACAGCCCCTCCCGACTTCATACTCTCCTACTGTGACAGCCTGGTGTTCTCCTTACAACACTGAAATCTGCCCATGCCACAACTCTGGTCAGCAGCAGCCCATCCAGCTGTGAGGACATTCACTCAGTAAATACCGACAAGGTCCTACTGTGTGCCAGGCACTGTGAACACAGCCACACTTGCCCCTGCCGCTAGGAGCTGACAACCAAGTCAGGGAGAGGGACGTTGAACAGTCGTGGCTTTACGACTGAAGCAGGTACCTCCAAGGC
This sequence comes from Ursus maritimus, assembly GCF_017311325.1. Taxonomy (NCBI): domain Eukaryota; kingdom Metazoa; phylum Chordata; class Mammalia; order Carnivora; family Ursidae; genus Ursus; species Ursus maritimus. The sequence goes on from NW_024423897.1 coordinate 63,368,373, forward strand.
AAGAGGTAGAGTGAAGCTGGTGCCCTGAACTGCCTTGCGGGAAGCAGGGAAAAATCTCCTGAGCAAATGACAAGCTGGGCTCTGAGGACAAGTCAGCGCATGGAAGTGCAGAGCAGTAGCAGGAGGTATGGAGGGCTTAGAAGACACGAAGAGCCCGGACCCCGTGACGCGGTCCCGTCCTACCTGTGGGGTGGAACTGAACAAACTCCAAGTCCTGGCAGGGAAGGCCTGCCCTGGTGACCATGGCGGTGCCATCACCGGTGCTGGTGTGGGCGGATGTGCAGCTGAAGTAGGTACGCCCGTAGCCTCTGGAAAACACAGGGGCCAGCACAGAGAACGGTGACACACGGGGAACCCTCGGGTCCGCCTTTCTAATGGCACCGGAGTGGACAGAGCAGCCCAGCAGCACCGTTACAGGTGCTGTCTGTGCCACCCTGGGCCACTGGGGTGGGGGCCTGAGGGACAGAGAAGGGACTCACATTTGTACTTTAGTGTACTTTTGTGCTGAGTGAGTTCCCTGATAAGCACATGCTACGTTAATACTAAAATTTTTAATGTCTATGGATTCATGCTCGTAAAGGCTTAAAATAACAGACTGACAGTATATGAAATGGAATTTACTTATTTTCATCATGTGACCAAACTACCCCAGAAAATCAGTATAAACATAGTACCCACTAAAGCAAAAGAGAGATTAGTCCAGAAAATGTCATGTGACTCTCCAGACCTCTGTTTCTGCAAGGGTCCTCCCGGGTGCAAACTGAGGACACCCATATGAGTGGTCCTGTCCTCAGTGCTATCTGTCCTCACCCACCTGAGGCAGCTGCTGTGACTGTCCCCTTCAAAGACACAGAACTGAGGCCGGCAAAGCTTATTATGCTGCTGGGTTAGGTCACTGCCTTGACTAAACCACCATTCCATAGTGCCTCCATTTTTATTGGAAAAAACGGAGACCCAACTTTCCTACCGAGAAGTTAAATTACAAATTAGACTCCTACCCGGTAGCTACAACAGTGTTCTTGGCTCTTATGCGATGGATGGACCCATCCTCTATGCATAGTGCAATAACACCACGACACTCCCCATTTTCCATCAGGAGATCCAAGGCAAAATACTCTACAAAATAGCTGGTATCATATCGCAGAGACTAAAAAACATGAAAGAAAAACAGGAATCCCACAGTTTCAATTGCATTTATGGTGTTACACTGACATTTCAGTAATACTGCTCATGCGAACAGGTTAAAGGCCCTGATCTGGTGTGTTAACAAATGGACAGTGTAAACCCTAGGCGTATACCAGGTTGCAAAGGGAGTCACAGAGTTCAGCTCACATCAACAATACAAAAGGTAGCCTGCTCTTAGCTGTATGATCAGAACGTAAGGACACACATGTCACGCATACCAAAGAAGACAATGTAGCTTACAGTGCAAGTAACAGACCCCCAAGAAACTGTCAGCTCCCCCATGTGACACACAATTCCACAGGATGGGCAGACCCTGTCACACATCTGTCAATGCACCCAGCCAGAGAAGCCACTGGTGTCCTGACATTTGTAAATCAGGACTTTGTCCCCATCTGAAAGCAAGAGCTAAGGAAACCGATTATTCTGAATCAGTATTATTCAGAATATTGATTTTTGGCTATGCCTAAGTAGGCCCTGCTTATCCAGTAACTACTGTCCCCCGAATCATAGTCAAGTTTGAACAGTTAAGTATTAACACAAATCAGTCAGTTCAGGAACTCAGAGGTGCCGAGTCATAAAGTAGTTAATCTCTTCTCACACTTGCAGTGTGGCAGATCGCAGAGCGCAAGTTCAAACACAGTATGTAATGATTATCAATTTAACTTTCTAAAATAGACACTTCCTAATTAATCATTACTATACACATCCTATCAAGTTACTCTGCTATTAAGTGACCCTGGGGCTGACATGCTGACTCTCCCCAGGGTGGCCTGTTTCCAGCTCATCACCACATGCCTGGCCTAACCAGACCATGTCCTGTCACCCCGTGCGCCCAGGGCGGCCTCACCCTTCCATACAACGTGTGCAGCAGTGAGTGGCCGGTGCGGTCAGCCACACAGCAGCACCGGTGGGCCTGCCCGCCTTTCCCAAACTTGAGGCTCTGTCCGCCAAAAGCACGCTGGTAAATCCTCCCATCTTCAGTTCTGCTAAATGGCATGCCATAATTCTCCAGCTGTGAAATATAAAAACAAACACATAGTACCTTGAAGGAATCAAGACATTCATGGCTACTTTACACTAAACAATTCCAACATAAACCTGCAAACCCAAACCAATACATTCTATGACAATTTCAACACTTTGGAAAAGAGAAAAACTTCGTTATTAAATGAACTGAATGGTTAATGATAGAAAAGATTTCCCTCGTTTCATCCACTCGTTGTCCTTCTTTGGGCTGACCCCGTCTGCCTCAACCTCTTCTGCATTAGAAACAAACCACGTGAGGACACTACCTCTACCACGGAAGCAGGTGCCTGCTCTGTCATGTAGTGGATGGCGTCCTGGTCCCCCAGCCAGTCGGAGCCCTTCACGGTGTCGTAGAAGTGCCATCTCCAGTTGTCTTCCTCCATGTTCCCCAGAGCAGCATTGATTCCTCCCTGCAAACACAGAGCAACCTTACAAGCTACCAGGAGGGTCTTCCATTCCAGGCTTGATTCTTCGCCTCCTGCCCCAGAACTGGGTTCAGAGAAAGCCAACTGCTTTGACACGACTGTCCGTAAGGGACCTGACTACGGCCCGGTTACAGGACCTCCCTCAGCCTCAGTCCCCTTACCGAGAAGTTGTCTGGAAAGTTAAGTGAGGTTATATGTGCAACACTCATCACTTCCCAACCTGACACATACAGGGTACTCAACAAATCTGGGGTAATTTCATGACAGGATGTTCCATTGGTATTTACTGGCACGTGTTAAAGGCAAGAAGTGCTCACTGCCAAGGAATGAACTCTGGACTCAGGGTCAAGAAAACGGCAGTACAGGGACAAACGTAATGCTCGCACTTTTCCTCTTCAACATAAAGCTAGAGTACTCCTATTTTCTTCACAAGGAAAGGCACAGAGAACTTTCCCCTCTGTCTTCCCACTGTTCCTCAGTCACAGCTTTTGAGTCAAGCAACCCATGCTGGAACTCTTTTCCCACCTGGTGCTATTGGGGCTCAATTTCCCATTATGTTTAGTTCCCAGGAAAAGAGTCACTAGCACAGAGCCAGGAATCCTGTAATAGGCAGCAAAAGTTACCAAATTACTTCCTCCTCCTCCTCCAACCCCTTCCATTGTAAACCCAAACACAATCCTGATTAAAAATGTGAAGTACCAGAGTAGTAGCGGAATAGAGAAAACCCAGCTCAAAATAACACAAAAATACTTGGCCTGGTGCATGCTCAGATGCTATTATTTAACTGCTACTATTAGTAAAAATCAGGGCCACAGACAGCTAGTCTTCCCGGAATCCCTAGAAGCACGGTTTTGTTTTTTTAAAGTAATCTCTACGTCCAACGTGGGGCTCAAACACTCGACTCCGAGATCAAGAGCTGCAGGCTCTACCCACGAAGCCAGCCAGGTGCCCCTGCAGAAGGACACCTGGACACTCCAGGTCCCACCTGCCTTATCCTTCCCCCAAGTAAACCTATTTTCTCCAGAACCAGCATTCAAGTTAAGCTACCCATATCTTATTCTTTTTATTGTATTAATATTGCATTACCTGAACACCCTATTATTTTGCATTATTTATAATTATGTTTACATCCACTTTTCCTTTTAGACAATATATTCTCCAAAGGTATGTATTATTTATTTTTCAGTTTACAAAACATCATTTCAGGACAAAGTTATCTGGCATCAATTACGTGCCTGAAGAACGTCGCTGGACACTGAATACAGGCTATAGCAGTAATTAGGGTGGCTTTCATTGGTTCCTGGAAAGTCGCCACATACTCTGCTATCTCTATAAGGAAATGTGTTCCAAATACTGGAAAAAACAGTCCAGTAAGATTCTGGAATACTCAACCGGGGTACTACCTCAAGTACGTCAAGCAAGCAAAATTATAAAATCACGGAGTAATATTTCACCTTACTTTCATCCTCTTCCCTAAACTCTGAGCATTTCAAGGCCAACGTTCTTCTGTCTGACACATCTGTGCCGTCACCAGAGCTCATCACCATCATAGTTAACAAGGCCTGCACCAAGGCTGCAGCAGGACACATGAGATTCGGGGCCAATGGCAGCAAGTCCAGAGACGAGCGCGTTTCAGATTGGAAGAGTACGGTGAAGACAAACCATGATGTGGCCAGGGGGTCTACGTGGGTGCTCAGAGAAGCCCTGAGTGTGACTAGAGCAGAAAAGAGTGATTAGAGGCCCCAGAAGCAGCTCTGGCAGTGGGGTGGAGGCAGTGTGGACACAGACCCCCAAGGTGAGTGAGCCAAATGGGTGCAAGGAGCAGAAAGAGACAAATGTGGCTGGAGTGTGGTGGGAAGGAGGACTGTGGCAGGAGACTGTGCACTGCTGTGCAGATGCCAAAACCACTAAGCGAGCCCCCTTCTCTTACCTGGGCTGCAACGGTGTGTGATCTGGTAGGAAAGAGCTTTGTGACACAGGCCGTGTTAAACCCAGCCTCGGAAAGGCCAAACGCAGCTCGCAGGCCTGCCCCTCCAGCACCTACCACCACCGCATCAAACTCATGGTCCACTACTGGGTACTGCGTAGAAATCTGGAAAGGAACAATTCACCTGTCAACCAGGGACGGTGGGTACAGTGCCAAGGGCTCAGGGAAAACAGAAGGAGCAACAAAAGAGCAGCTGCAACGAGGAGGGGCGTCCACCCTGTGGGCCCCACACGGTGTGTGGTGGGGAGCGGACAGGGCCAACACAGAGAGTTGCCGAACGGAGAGCACTCATCCCAGCACCTAGGAAACCCGCTATGAGGTGAAATGCTAAAGAGGTACAGCCTCAAAGCAAGGAACTGTAGAAGCAAAGAAAAGCAACAACACAAATCAAAGAATTAGCCCTAAATATGGCTTTTCTACTCAATTAGCTTCTTTATCTTTGTCTGTAGCGACATATACGTATGTGCGCTTACGCGAATCTAAGGTCATAATGCAGTAGAGATTGCGATTCTCCGCCTGCGACCAGCAAGTTTCTGACAATGTCAATACGGTGTCTCATTTAGGTGAGCACATCTCCGGTCCGTCTGGGCAACCACGTCAGCACCGGGAGTGGAACCCGGTTTCAGGACCATGCTTGTGTCTGACTGAGAAGATGCCAACTAGCATTCGGTAACTGCTGTGAGCTTATGAGAAAGAGACCTGTCAACAAATTCTGTCTTCGGCACAGAAGAGAACGGGACCGGTAAACACAAAGAGCCTACACACGAGTGGCTCCATGGTCCTATGCCATTCGTCACAGTAAATAATGTTCATCTGTTATTTTTATTTTATTACTTTGCTGCTGTGACTTAAATTTTACTCTGGTTTATACATATCCATGAACCACAAGCAAAGTGTTGATGACTGTGCTTATATTTGTACCACAATTAAGTGCTATACACTAAAAATAATTTGAGCACCACTGGAATGAGAATTTTTTTCCTTTAAACAGGAACTGTGTATTATTCCAATATCCTGAAAACTGGTATAGATCATTACTCCTCTAAACCAAGGATGTCATTTATAAGGGAACAAAAATTTGTGAACTTACTGAATTGGAAACTTTCGCAGAAGACCTCTTATTCCCATCAACAGTGAAGTGAAAACCGCAGGTGCCCGTCTGCCTTGTCGTTGGCCACTGCTGAGACACAGATGGAGAGCACTAAGTGTCTTAAAGGAACAAGGACTAGCCATCAAAATTTCCCCTTAAGGGGCGCCTGGGTGGCTCAGTTGGTTAAGGTACTGCCTTCAGCTCAGGTCATCCTGGAGTCCCAGGATGGAGTCCCGCATCGGGCTCCCTGCTTGGCAGGGAGTCTGCTTCTCCCTCTGACCCTCCCCCCTCTAGTGCTTGCTCTCTTTCTCTCAAATAAATAAATAAAATATTTTTTAAAAAATTTCCCCTTAAGTCATTAACCTTTTTAAGTACTCAAGTGTTCCCCCTTCACCTAGACAGCTCAGCTGGGGTCCTCTACTTGACCCTGAAGGGTAAGGAAGGGCTAAGAACCCAGAGCAGGCCGAAGTGGCAAAGACCTGCCACTTCAGGAAAAGCCCTTCTAAATGAAACCTGTTTCCAAACAGGACACTCACAGACTCAGAGATGAAAAGGTACAACTCCACATTAATTTCTTAACTAGGGTTCTTCGTGGAGAATGGGAAAGACATCAATTTTTGTGAAAGTGGTAGTATGCAAACAATGAAGCACTTTTACTGGACCCATCATAACCCTCTTCACTCTAGAGGACCACGTATCTGCAAGGCTGTGTGGTTCATTGGAAAAGGCACTGGATGGTGTGTCGGGAGATCCATTTTCTAGAAGAGGCTCTACCGCTTGTTGGGACACCTAGGCACCAGTGAGATCAGCCCTTCACTGTTAAGGTGAGGGCCCCAGGCCCAGACATGCTCACAGTTTTGCTTCCCCACACTCCACATCTGTGCTGGGCTCGAGGCACAAGCTGTCTCATCTGTACTACTCCACGGTGCTGTTCCCTCTGTCTGGAAATGCCTTTCCCTGGCTAACCTCTACAACCCTCCAAGTTTTGGCTTAAATGTTCTACTCTATAAGGACTCAAGAAAACTGGTATTAATGAAAGCACGGCCCAGCACGAGGCCACATTCTTCATAAGTGAACCAATTTATGTCTTGGTCTTTCCATTCTACTGACTGGTTTTTAGAGGACTACTGATAAAATGAAGTTTTAGCAATCTCATAAACAACAGTTTTAGGAATTAAGTACATTGAACAATGACAAAAGGGGACATGAGAGATGTCTTCAAGTATTCTGCAATTTGGAAGAGATGTTATTTATTCTGTGGGGTAAATAAAAAGAATTATTCCATAGGACAAACAAGTGGGGAATACAGGAAGGAGAATATGGCAAAATACAAAGTGAACTCTGAGCAGTTTTGAACTGAAGGACTCCATTCTAAGATTAAGGGACTCAGGCCAAGGCTAGAGGGCTTGGCCACTTGCAAACCACAGGTGGCTCCAACATCTAGGCTTCCTCGAGCTCTGAGACAAAATGATGGAGGTCACAAATAGTTGACTTATGCTAACAGCTCCAATTACAAAGAAGTCTGTTGGATTTCTAAGTAGATCTGAACTGATAAAAGCAATATTCTTAAATTCTCCAATTTCAACTTTAAATATATTTTGACATAAGCCAATTCTTTTCTTTCAGAAAATGAACTAAAGAACTAAAAAGAACAAATATTCTTGTTTTAGTATAATTTTAAAATTGGTAAAATCACATCTTAAAGGACTAAGTCAAAGAATCTTAATACAAATGTTCCTGAAAATTTTATAAAGTACCCAATATAAAGGTAACAGTTCCAAAAAGAACAGTACATTTTGCAATACCAAACTGAAATTAAAATAGAAACAGTGAGCACCCCCCTGCCAGCCAAGCGGGGAGGTGAGGCCACGAATGCAGGACACCTGTCCCACCTCATGTCCTTCAGGAGACCCACCCGCTCCACAGCAAATCTCTGAGTAATGAAGAAAACCTGAAACTGTTTGGGACCTGCAACACTCCAAATGGCCGTGGGCACAATTATACAGTTGTGGTGACAGTACATGGAGAGACTGATCCTGTTACAGGCAACGGTTATGAATCTGACCAACCTCAAGGAGTATATGGGGGAGGCAATTATGAAGGCCTTTGATCGTAAGAATCTGGATCTGAATGGGCCATACTTTGCAGTTGTTGTACGCACGACAGAAAATGTAGCCGTATGTATCTGGGGAAACCTTCAGAAATTTCTTCCTCTGGGTGTTCTTTATGAAGTAAAAGTATATGAAGCTGACAATAATATTGTCGTCTATAAAGGAGAATAGCTTTTAGGAGTTAATACTACAGAAAAAGCAATTTCTTTCCATATTTGAAAAAGGTCTTTTAAAAAAACTATTTATTTTAGAGAGCGAGTGTGCACACGAGCAGGGAGCCTCACGTGGGGATCGATCTCAGGACCCTGAGCCGAAACCAAGAGTCAGATGCTTGACCGACTAAGCCACCCAGGTGCCCTTGAAAAAGGTCTGTACCCCTTGAACTATCAAGAAGTCGTTACATAACTGTTATACGTCCACACTGTATTCTGGAGTGCCTCATGGATTGAAATCATTGTATGTAAGACCTGTTGTGAATTCAAATCTATTTTAAAACCAAACTTGTAAAACATCCTACATATCATTTAGAGAGTTTTTTATCTACAGATTAAAAATCACTCATTTTCAGTAAAATGTTGTGGTGTGGAATTTAAAGGCAAAATAAATCAATTTTTCTCTTTCCGTTCTCTCATTTTTAGTATTCACGTTTTTCTGGGTATAACATGAAAAGCAAAAATGTTTATAAGACTTACAGCATGTGACACTAAAAAAACACATATATATATATATATATATGATCACACAGTCTGGAGACACAGACAACATCCACTTCTTCCTTAACTACACCTCGAGTATTCTAAGGGCGCAGGTTCATCCAGTGAGAAATGAGACACACAAACCGCGCAGGCAGTGACTGACGGTAATACCGCTCAGCGCACACTCTTCCATGCACTTCTGCACAGCTTGTTGAACTATGATCTGCAGTGAGGACAGCACAATCATTGAACATTTGCCGGAGTATCAGTAAACTATTATATTTGTTTATGTTTCCAGACCTTCATGGACACCTATACAATTTTAACTCAGAAAACTTAATAATCATATATATCAAATCCTATGACGATAATCAACATGAGAAGGATGTATTATACTGTAAAGTGTCTCTTACATACAGGTTTTCCTAATTGATCCCATTTTGTTCTGATCGTTCAACTTACCTGCCTCAGTTGAACTATAAAAAAATAAAATAGAACAGTGAGATTCCCTAAGTAGTTCTTCTTTCAAGGATGTTCATGTTGAATAAGGACAGACACACACCCATGGCTAGCTTAAACACTGCCAGCTATTATAATGACATCTTTAACAAATTATCACACTATCTCTCTGTGGAAAATAGAGTACTAGCTTTTCATTTAAATTGGAATTTGAGGAGCAATTTTAGAATCTGGACAGCCTAATATTAATCCAATTTGTCTTTAGATAAAACACTTTTTGTGTCACTTAGTAACATTTTTTGAAGTAAAACTATCAAACAGGACAACACAGAGAAGAATGAGGAAATCTACCTCGGAGGTTGAATTAACAGAAACACTTAGATCTTTTAATGGCAGGAAAGCACAGGTGAATTAATCAGATGGTAAAAGGAAGAAAAAAGTGAAAAGAAGTGTGGAGTCTAGCAAAGTGGGGAGTCCTCATCTAACAACATGCACCTACAAACCATGAAAAAGAAACTCATCTATACAATCAGAGAAGCAGCCAATAAAGGATCTGAAAGTGGCTGCATAGATACAGCGGAAGAACTGAGGATGTGGGAGTAAGATGGTTTGTGTCAACTAAATCCTCATTTAGCAGCATAATTCAATGTCCAAAATGGATAAAAATACACCTGCGTATTAGCAGGAAAAATGGAGGTAAGCACCAGAGGCCAGTAACGGCAACAATTCATAATTAATTCCACTGGGGAACAGGTCTGGGGAAGGAGAGGGTCTTACTCCTTTTCAATTATAAAGCCTTCTGTACTCCTTGACTTTTTTTTTTTTTTACAACTACGTGTAATTATTTTCATCAAAAATTTAAAGGTATTTAAAACAGGGATGCTTAAAACACAGCTCACAAGATTACCCAGCACAGGCTGTCAGCTGTAGGCTGTGCCTCGGAAGAGCACCACACAAGGGTTTCACGGGTTATGTCACAGAATCCTCATTAAGCCCATGGAGAAGGGGAGTCTATCCAGGGTCTGGACTCAGGTCTGCCTGGCTGGCACCAGATTTTGTACATTCCCCCAGGTAAGGAGCCTTTGGAAAATCTCTGCAACTCCAAAATCAGATGCATATCCAGATCACATATCAAAACCAAGCCACAACTTTTCAAGCGAACCAGGCAAAACATCACACGGAATGCAGAACTGAACGCCACTGCAGTAAACTTACCCCAAGAAGCAAAACGAAAGATTACTACAAAGGCCTAAATGATGTAAAACTACATATACCACTAAAACGTACTCAAAACAATATTCAAAGAAACTGACTTACTCTCAAACAGTACTTCGGATCTTCATGTTAAAAGAACCTGAGAAATCTTATCTGAAGCCGTTAACCAGATACTCAGATCCTCGGTTTTACTTTTCCTTTCAGTAAACTAGTTTAGAACACTCTGCAAATCGTGTCAGTGCATTAGGCTAACTAAAAATGAAACAAAGGCGAAATAGGTTGGATAATTTTGCAACCTGAAAGCAGCTGTAAGTATAAAAAATGACTTGGAAACACCACAGAATTGAACAAAATGAAATAAAGAAAAATTCTCTGTGGATTTTGTTCAAATTATCTTCCTCATGCACTCTCCATGCACATTTCTCAGTTGGTAATCACACTTTTCTTTTGTTCTGCTAACTGGATGCTTTTGTTTTTGCCAATCCTAAATTCCACTAAATATATTGTTTGGGACAGGAAAAGCTATCTTCATCAGGATAAACAAGACTTTTTAAAAACCCAAGACCAACTTCCAGTAGGCCTAAGGGACGGTTCAATTTTGCTTTATCTATCTTGCCCTCATGTTCACAAGTCCCTAAACAAAGGACTGGGGTGAAGATTCAAGGAGATAATAAAAAGGAAAGTGCCAGCTGCTAACAGCGATTCAACCAAGATCACCTGGAAATCACGCCAACATAGGAGAGGTTTATATACCCCGACCTCCTGTGCTGAAAGCTCAGCACTAGAATTCTTCCAGTCCAGCTCTCTAAAGGCCAACAATGTTTTCATAAATTGACAGAGGGCAGGCAGTGGGTGAAGCGAGTTCCACAGGCTGGAGGGGTGTAGTCTGCACAAGGACTGCAGAGCACCAGTCTGGGGTGACTGCGAATAGACCTATTCAGCTCATCTCCACAAACACCACCAGTTACCAGTCACTTCACCTAATAAGCAGGAAGTACTTGTAAGAAGTCTGTTCAGGGACTCCTGACTAAAAATACACCACTGACCAAGGACTCCACTTCCTGCTCGTGGGCTCCCTCCAACCTTTGTGTCTTAGAGCCCAAGACAGGGGTTGGCGAGTAGGGACCTCTGCTCAGTAAGCACCAACCACAGCAACACGTGAAAGCATTTAAACTGTTCTCTGGTGTTGGCAGGATGGCTAAACCTTCTCACATTTAACTTTTAATATCTGTATTTCAAAAAGGAGAAAATTGCAAGTATAATTACAGGCACAAGTCAAGCCAGTATTGTTGAATGCCTTGGTTCCTATTGGGATCTTCACTCTGTAATTATATTACTGAGCAGGCAGGTGGGCGGATCATTTAAAAGAACCCAAATAACCAAACCCTCTAAGTTTACTGTGCTTCAATAAAACCCGAAAAGATGGATTCTGAAGTCGTTATTGGAAAGAGCACACAATCCAGTAGCTAGGGCTTCGGAAAGCATCCCCCGACGGTCATCCACGGCTGCCCGGATTCCGGGCACGCGAGGGACCTTCCACCCGCCTCCCCAGACAGCGCACGGGAAATCAAACTTCCAGGCGTCCTCGCCCAAACGTGGTTTTGCAAGTCAGAGTGCTGGCATTCTCCGTCTGATTTTCTAAAAGCGCGCAAAACGCCGCCACGCAAAACGCCGCCACACAAAACCCAGAACCAAGGCCCTAAACTTACTGCCAGGTCTACGCTTTCCCCGAAGAGGGCTCGGTTCTGCGAACAGCTGCCAGGGAAGCCCAAGCGCGGGCGTCGGACGTGCCTTCCACCCACCCCACCTGGGGCCTCGGGCACCCGACCGACGGTCCCGCGGGGCGGGCGGCACGGCGGCCCGCACAGCGCGCGATGAGCGCGCGCCTGCGGTCGTGGGCCCGCCTCCGCCCGAGGTTTAAGGCCGCTTTTAGATTCCGAAGCCCGGGGCACCCATGGGCCGCTAGCCGTCCGAGTAACCTTGGCCAAACACGCCTCCCCACGCGCTGAAGGCTCGGACCAGGGCGACGCTCTTCCGCGAAGCCCCCAGACCCCAGGCCTGGATCCCAGGCGGAGGAAGCGGCCCTGGGGCGGAACGCGGGGTCATGACCTTCACCGGGACACAGCCCGGCGGGCTTCTGAAAACCTCCGGCTGGCCGCTGGGTCGGCCCCACCCCTCGGGCGACCTCCTCCCCGCAACGGCCCGCAGACCTTCCCCAGCCCGTCCCGGGGCCGGGGGAATCGGCGTCCGCTTCGCCCCGCGGGGACCGTCCTGCCCCCACCTACGCCCCCGCGCCCTGCCCACCCCCGGCACCGACTCACCGCCCTGGTCAGTGCCAGGCGCCGAGCGCCCAACAGCTGAGACACCGCCCGGACCCCCGACATCTCCGTCCTCCAGATGGCTGTCCCACCAGCCCCCGCGCCAGACTGCGCCTGCGCATCTAGCCGCGCCCGGCCAGGACGATGGGACACTGCGCCTGTGCACCACGCCACGACCCCGGGGGGCATTGCGCCTGCGCACAGGACCCGCGGACAGTGGCTCTGAGGGGATTCCGGGCCCCGCGCTCCCGGCCGGGGGGTAAGGGGCGGGTCGGACAGTGTTCGGTGCCGGGCCAGGGCTTGGGCTGTGGCCAGGTCCTGGGCTGTGTTCGGGAGGGGCCGGGGGTAGGTCTGGGGGCTAGGGGTAGATCGGGGGCTTAGGGAGAAGTCGGGGGGAAAGGGTGTGGGTTCGGGGTCGGAAAGGCCGGGGGTGGGTCGGGGGCCGGAGTAGGTCAGGGCGCCCAGCCATGTTCGGGGGTTCCGGGAGTGGGTCGGGGATCGAGAGGGCTGGGGGATGGGTCTGGGATAGGTCAGGGCGTCCGCCCGGGTCCCGGGGTGACAGGGCGGGCGCCTGGGTGACACTGGGAGCGCCAGCGGTGGAGACGGGCAGTGACCCGGTGAGGGTCTGTTTCAGCTTCCCAGGCTTAAGTGTCTTCACTGACTCGCTTGATTTCGCCTCTGGTCCACGAAGTGTTTTTCTTTTACGTTGTGTTTTTATGTAAGGTACTTGAAGTCTTTTGTGGGACCAATGGCCTGGGCAATAAGCTGTGTTCGCTTTCCGTGTTTAGTTTTGTATCATTAGGGTCTTTCTCATGCACAGTTGTGTGCGATATAATTTTGAATTATTTTAGTGAGTTTACAATGATCGATCCACTTCTATTTTATTAACATTTATTTTTAGAAAAGATTTTATTTATTTGACAGCGCACAAGCAGGGGGAGCAGCAGGCAGAGGGAGAGGGAGAAACAGGCTCCCCGCTGAGCAAGGAGCCTGATACCCAAGGACCTGAGCCTAAGGCAGACGCTTAAGCCAACTGAACCCCACCCAGGCGCCCATATTTTATTGACATTTAGCTTGTTTCCAAATCTTTGCTAGGCGATAAAGATCATAATTTTGTATAACGCTTTGTCTTACTTAGCATTAGTTTGCTTTGCTTAGAATTGCATGTTTCCTCAGGCCCTATGCCCCTTAAGTGGACTTACTGTCTTGGAGGAAATGAAAACCATTCTTCACAGACCTACTTGAGACTCTCGCAGTTTCGTACTTTCAGATAACTAATTTTTTATTGTGTAGTTACCACAAACTCCTTAACATAATATTTTTGGCATTTCTTTATTGCCAATTAGAATTTAATATTTTTAAGTGTTAAGTGTTTGTTGAAAACCCTATTAAAATTTTCAAAATTGAATTGGATTCCTTTTTGGTTATGTAAGGCTTGGTTGTTTCTTTTCTAATCAGTGTGTATTATTTGTGGCCGTCACACAGAAATAAGCTGAAAGTCTTATTGCTCTATTTTGTGAAAATGCCGACATAGTGTAGGTACTTAGTAAATTGGTAAATTCATGTTCACATTAGACCCCAGCCTAGTTAGTGAGATACAGCATGAGCTCTAAGCAGAAACATCCGTAATTATGGTGTCCATGCCACCAAAGTCAGGAGGCATGAGAGCCTTCCTAGCACTGTCCCCATCTCTGTGACACCCCGCCCCCGCCTTGCCTCGGCCTCTGCATGTCCTCTCCGTGTTGTTCGCCATTTCCTGAAGCAGCCAGTGCTTTCACACCTTCCTATTTACATATCTTTGTATGCAGCTGTGAAGCTTGTTTATGTTAGAGGTCCTACCTTACTTTACTTGTATTTCACTTATTTGAGACCTGTTTCTCTCCCCCACTATATCATGAGCGGCCATTGTCTGAGGCCTTTTTTTTTTCTTCTTTTAATTCTGTAAGGCTCAGTGCTATGCAGCTCATAGGTAGAACTGAGCCAAGTAGATCATACAATTGTGACAGATGTATTTTGTTCCTTTTATATGGTTAATGGTTTTCTTATTTACTTCAAGGTACATCTCCATGAATAACTTAAATGACCCCCCAAATTGGAATATCCGGCCTAATTCCAGGGCAGATGGGGGTGATGGAAGCAGATGGAATTATGCCCTGTTGGTTCCAATGCTGGGATTGGCTGCTTTTCGTAAGTCATGGTTTTCCTAACATTTGCATTTGGGAGGCTGAAAGTGTGGACCGCAAAGACCTTGGGCTTTGGACCCTGACAAATGCAAGCGTACCCTAGTGTTATCCCATACAGTGAGTACGAGGCAAATTCCTTAACCCCCTGAGCTGCAGTTTCCCTGTCCATTGAAGCATTGTGAGGGCTAAATAAAACAAGATACTTTGTGTGGAGTGGGTTTAAGTAACGAACTGTTAGCTCCATTCCAGACTTCACTGCTCTGAAGGGGGCTCTCTTGGTTCAGTTGCCCTCATCAGGACTGACAGGGAAGAATAAAATAGGCGCAAGAGAAAACCAGTTTGGTCATCTGTTCAGTGTTTAGGGAATCAGTCTTAAAACCTCTGCTCAGACTGGCCAGCTTCTCTCTAGTTTGGATTGACTTTGGGGAAATTACCAGTTACTAGTCAGTTATAATTATTCCAGTCCTTGGCTTTTATTTTCCACTACGTGATTATTTTCTGATGTTCAGGAATTAGTTTTATATTTTGTCATATCCCACAGTTTTGGGTTGGCACTTAAGAATATGAGAAACTGAATGATTGAATGGAGGAAAAGCACAAGCTGCCCTCTATTTGCAGTGATACTTTTTTTTATGTGCTTGGATTTCTCAGGTTGGCAGGGTTACCTTAGAGGAAGTGAAGGCTGAGGAGAGAGCACTTATCAACTGTTCATTTATCTGCCTTTATTGGTGACTGCCAGGAGGCTAGTTTACACCCATATTTGGCAATATAATTTCTATCTGTTTATTTATTTATTTATTTGAGAGAGAGGGGGCGCATGTGGGGAGGGGCAGAGGGAAAGGGAGAATCTCAAGCAGACCCTGCACTGAGTGCAGAGCCAGATACAGGGTTCGATCTCACAACCCTAAGACCATGACCCGAGAGCCAAAGTCAAGAGCCACCCAGATACCCCTTGGCAATATAATTTCTGAACTACGTAGTAAAACATTCTTGGAGAATCTTTATAAGAAAGCAAAGGTAAAAGTTTTCTGTGATCATGTGACCAATAAGAAAATGCAAAATACTCATTGACGCTTCTCAGGGACAGAAAGCAACGTTTCAAAAGTCCAAGGAGGCAAGAACCTCAAAAGTAAAGGTTATGAAAGGCTGTAAAAGTTAGAGTCTGGAAAACAAATGGAACGTGAGAGTCGCCCCAGGGCCTGTCCCAGCTTCAGAATTAGTCACTGTTAGTCAGTGTCATGGTAAGCCTTCCAATTCCCTCACCAAGTTCATCACCCTAGCCATAGGCAACAGGTTCCGAGGGTTAGGAGAGCTTTGCAAGATGGCAGGCTGCTGAGCTTCCGAGGGGCAACACCCTCAGGGCAGGGTTTGGATCTGCCCCGTCTCTGACCTAGAAGCGGGCGCTGTGCAGATGGCTGAATCGTAGAAGCTGCCTGATCTCATCGGCCTCCGTGGGAGTCCATGTTTAGTTTTTAAGAAAGTGCCAGGACATCTTCCCAGGGGTGGTGCCATGTTGCACCGCCATCAGCAGCGTGCAAGTGACCGTGTTCTTGGCATTTGCACCAGCATTTGGTGAGGTTGCTGTTGTTTTTAGTTTACACCCATTGCGGTTTCAGTTTGCATTTCCCTAATAGCTAATAATGTTGAGCATCTTTTCACATTCTTATTTGCCATCGGTATAGCCTCTCCCACAACGTGTCTGTTCCTGTCTTTTGGCCATTTTCTAATTTATTGTGTGTTCGTGTTGAGCTTTGAGAGTTTTTTACTATATTCTAGATTCTAATATTTTGTTGGCCATCTAGTTTGCCAGTATCTTCTTCCACTCTGTAACTTGTTCTTTTATTCTCTTAATGGAGGCTTTCACAGAGCAAAGATTTTAATTTTGATGGAGTCCAGTCTTTTGATTTTTTCTTTCATGGGTCACGCTTCTCCTCCCGAGAGCTCTTTGCCTAGCCCTAGATCCTGAAGATTCTGTCCCACATTGTTTCTTGGAAGTTAGTTTTACATTTTACACGTATGTCCATGATCCATTTTGAGTTAACTTTTCTTTTTTTTAGTGTAACATATGAGACTTGGGTTTTCTTTCTTCCTTTCCAATCTGTTTGTCTCTTATTTCCTTTTCTTGCTTTCTTGCACTGGCTCACACTTCCGGGCCTCCATCGAGAAGTTCCCATCTTACGGGAGGAGTATTCAGTCTTCACCATTAAGGGCGCTGTTAGCTAGGGGTTTTCATAGCTGTTCTTGATGGAGCCAAGGAAGCTCCCCTCAGTTTTTCTTTTCTTTTTGAGTTCTTATCATCAGTGGGTGTTGAATTTTGTCAGTTGTTTTTCTGTACCAGTTGATGGGATCAGGTGATTTTTCTTCTTTAGACTATTGGTATGTTGGGTTACATTGATTACACTGATTGATTTTTGAATATTGAACCAGTCTTACATTTTTGGAATAATCTCCACTTTGGGGGTGCACCTGGGTGGCTCAGTCAATTAAGTGTCTGACTCTTGGTTTCGACTCTCCTGGGTCATGGGATCCAGCCCCGTGGCAGGCTCTGCCTTGTGCTCAGCAGGGAGTCTGCTTGAAGATTCTCTCCCTCTGCCGCCCCGCCCACTGGCACACACTTGCTCTCATTCTCTTTCTCAAATAAATAATAAATCTTTAAAAATAAATCTCCACTTGGTCATGCCATATAATCCTTTTTACATATTGTAGAATTGTATTTGCCAGTGTTTTGTTCAGGGTTTTATGTCTGTGTTCGTATGGGGTTTAGTATTTCAGCCCTTTGACAGGGTTCTCTCTTCTCTGCACCTACACCAGCATCATGCCTTCTATGTCAGTTATTGTCAGAACGCTCATTCGCTTGTTTTTATACCGCGCATTTCTGTGCTCAGACTTTGTGGTATCATGCCTGCTTTAACCCTGGCATCTCTGTCCTCGCCATATTGGTGTCTACTAATCATCTTTTTAAATTCAGTTTGAGATCTTTCTGATTCTTGGTATGAAGAGTGATTTTCGATTGAAATCTGTGTATTTGGGGCATTATGTTATGAGGCTGACCTTTTATTTGGACGTTCTACGGCTAGCTTCTTGGATAGGGATCTGGCAGGGGACAGGTGTCACTGTTGCCTCACTCCCAGGTGGAGATGGAAGCCCAGGTTCCCCACTCAGCCTCTGGTCCACAGACACCTAGAGGAAGGGTCCCCTCATTACCACTGGGCAGGAGTGGGAGGTGCAACTCCCCCAGGTTTCCACTGATGCTCCCAGGCTGGGAGAGGTAGGAGAGTCTCGTTACTGCTCCCCACTTGGCCACCTCTGACACCACCCCAGGGGAGCAGGAGGGGCTCCCGTCAGCTTTTGCCCGATGGTTGGGATTGGCGCCACAGTGACTCTGTGCTGTTTGGCCAGAGTGGAATAGTTATTGTTGAAGTTCCCTGTCTTGCTAGGCCACCTTCCTAGCCCCTTGGCCAGAGAAAGCAGACTTGTGCTGGGGCTTTTTGAAAGAAAGTCTTCACCATTGGCATTTCAGCTCCAAGTCCAGGAAATCTGAGGCAAAATGAAACCCCACGGGACTCACCACCATAGTGTTCCTTGGGTCCCAAGGTCCCTTGCCAGTCTGCCTGCGGTTCTCCACCTTTAAGAGCCCCCTTGTGTTTGTTGTACTTAGGATGCAGGGTTTCTGACGGTGCTGAGCAGGAAGAATAGGAAAGAGTACTTCTGTTCCATTCCCCCAAAAGCAGGAGCCCCCACTCTCTTCTCTGCCTTTGGAAACTGGGCCTGTGCACAGTTGGGTCTGCCCAGAATCGTAAGGCAGGGCTCTCCAGGGTCAGACCCAGACTTAAGGTTTTCCCATTCTGCTTCCACACTTTTCCTCTGCACACCTCCCTGGTGATCTCCCCACGTGTGTCGCATCTCTGTCCCACCTCTCCCTGGAGGCCTTCCTGATTCAGTGCCGCCTACCCCAAACCTCCCAGTAGTCGCAGCCTGTGCCACGTAGTCTGATGTGCACTTCTGTGTGTTCTCTGTCGGTCGCCACCTGTTCCCTGTGTCAGCTGTGGTACTTGCGTTAGATCATACCTGGATGACGGCAGGAGTGGCCTCCTCTGCCCCCTGCTGCCCCCCCCCCACCTCTGATCTTCCACTTGTTACCAGGGTCTCTGAGGACTGCTGACTTCCAGGGCATGCTCCCGCTGCTCCCGCGTAGAAGCCCTGCAGCGACTCTGGAAGCCGCCTCCTCGGGACATGTGGTGCCTGCTCCTGTCCCTGTCCATTCTGCCTCGAGCGGCCTTTCCCAGCAGCTGCTCCTCGCTTTTCCAGACTGGTTCCCATTCACCTCTTTTGTGAACCCTCCCCGACTGCACCCCAAACTGAAACAGTCCTGCTTTCCTCCCCTTCTCACAGACCTCTCAGTGCTTATCAAATGCTGCTGTAACTGCTGCTCTGGTGGTCGGTCCCTGCCTGTGGAACTTTAGAGACAGGAGGAGATGAAGATGAGGTGGGCTTCCGAGCTTCCGTTACCAGTAGGACTTGACGCTGTTTTTAGTTGAAGGAATGCGTTTGATGGTGTGCGGATAGACTTGGGCTGGTACCAGCACTTCAGGTAGACATGACTTCCGGGCCCTTGCAGATCCGGCCTCAGAGGACGGTTCCCAAGGGACGCGGGGGAGGAAGACCTGAATGGCAAGGACCCCATCTCGAGTGCTGGGGAGGGAAAAGGGGCCTCCCTGGCACTGGATTTCTGCAAGCAGCAGAGGACAGAGGCCCAGCAGCTCCTCAGTCCGTCCCGTGTTTGTGAGAGCCACGTTTCCCTGGTTTGGGAAAAGGAGCTAGGCCATGTCTTGAGGTTGAACGTCTTACTCCCCCTTATTTTTATGTACCCTTGTCAGGATAGAAGCGAGATGACCAGGCAAGTCTGAATGCACTTTGCAGCCACCCGGTTCTGTAGTCACCTGCAGCAACACAGGAAGCATAACGGCATTGACTTTTAAACCTTGCTGGTAGGACGTGGGGGCACTGTGGCCAGTGTAGGCATTGGTGGTGAGTTTGAGAGCCAAAGAAAGCAGTGGTAGATTTTTTCCAGCCATAGAAGGTGAGGAGGCTGGAAGGGGAACGGTCAGCAACCTTGTCACACTTGTCCTTTGGGAACCCTTATCTGATTTTAAGATAAGAATTTTGATTATTATATGGTTTCATACAAAATGTTATCCATACCTTTCAGGGCTTAAGATTTTACTGAAATGCTGTCCTTAGCCGCTTTATACTTCTTCAAAATAAAACTTCAGCTCTGACTTCTCATTAAGTGTGTTTTTCTCCCCCAATTTATTCACGTCAGGTTGGATTTGGTCCAGGGAGTCCCAGAAAGAAATAGAAAAAGAGAGAGAAGCATACCGTCAGAGAACAGCTGCTTTCCAGCGGGACCTCGAGGCCAAGTACCACGCCGTGATCTCTGAAAACCGGCGTGCCGTGGCTCACTTGTCTTTGGAACTTGAAAAGGAACAAAACAGAACGACTAGTTACCGAGAAGCCCTTATCTCTCAGGGGCGCAAGTTGGTTGAAGAAAAGAAACTTCTGGAACAGGAGCGGGCTCAGGTCATGCAAGAAAAGAGACAGTTGCAGCCCTTGAGAAGTGCGTATCTGAGCTTCCTGGAAAAGGAAGACGACTGGCAAAGGAGGGCCAGGCTTGTGCTGAAAGAGTTTGAAGATGCCCTCACGGAAAGACAGAACATCTACTGCAGCCTGCTTCTCCCCCGTGGCAGGCGGCTAGAGCTCGAGAAGAGCTTACTGGTCCGAGCAGCCACGGACCCCATTGCCACTGACCTGCAGATGGCGGCTGGCCTGACGGACATATTTAAGCACGACACGTACTGTGGTGACGTCTGGAATACCAACAGGCGCCAGAATGGGAGACTCATGTGGCTGTATCTCAAGTACTGGGAGCTGGCGGTAGAGCTGAAGAGCCGTAAGAGAGTCGAGAAGGCCATCCTAGAGCAGTAGGGCGGGAGCCGAGGCGTCTTCAGCGACGCTGCGGCGTCCGGGCTGTTGCCGTGTGCTCGGTCCTTCTGTCACGTGCGTGCACAGCCACCTTCCAGCTGTCCCGTCTGAGCGGGACACAGGGTCCCTTCCTCAGCCCTCTTCTGCTACTAAGGATGCAGTTTCTTGGGAAGATTGTTCTTAAGCTGTAATATTTTATTAGGCTGAGCAGTATAACCTCGTATCTTTGCTGTAGGGTAAGATTGTTTTTAAGAAAGTCAAATACAGTATCGATCCTCACTGTAAGTAGTTTTCTATCTGTTTTTATCACTCCCTAAATAAATTCTCTGCTCTCCTCAAATTACTTTTCTCTCTCCTAGAATTATAAATAGAAGTTGTCAGATGATAGAACTGCCTAATGAGGGCAGAAAACAGTAACATTATCGAGCTTTCCTGCCGGCATGAGCATCTCTCCCACCGAAGGGAGAGGAAGTGTGTCTTGTACCGTTGACCCCTGGTTCGTGTTTGGGGTCTGGCTTGTGTCTGCTTTCACCGCGCATGCGTTATCTATTAGCAGTGACCTATAATAAAAAAGACTTGCCATTTAGAAGCAACAGTGCCACCTGTGTGTGTAATTCTTTACTCTTTCTAAAATGTTTTTACATAGATTATCTCCGTTTTACCACAAACTGATCAAAAGTAGGCATGTGCCCATTTTTCACAAAGCTAAGATCAGCCTCTCACATGTCACCCCTGTGATCCCAACATGGGAAGACTATACAGCAAAATCAGAGAGTGGGGCGCCTGGGTGGCTCTGACTTGGATTCAGGTCATGATCTCAGGGTCCTGGGATCAAGCCCCACGTGGAGCTCTGCTCTCAGCAGAGAGTCTCCTTGTTCCTCTGCCTCTGCCCCTCCCCACGCTCATGCTCACTTGCTCTCTCTCTCTCTCTCTCTCTCAAATAAGTAAAATCTTTTTAAAATCAGCAGAGGGAAAGGCACGTGGGGCCAAGTGAGGAGCCTGTGCAGCTCCCAGGGGAGCCATGGGAGTGCTCCCTCCCGACCTTCACCCCCCACCACCACCAGCAAGGGGGTCCTCTCCTAGGGGAGTCATGGGAATGCTCCCTCCCG
>NW_024423897.1:63390167-63475155 GCF_017311325.1 Ursus maritimus
CCCCCCCCCCCCAGCAAGGGGTGTGAACTATCCCCAACCTGGGACTCCCAGAGACAGCCCAGGGCTGATGATGGCTGGTCATGTGCGTATCCTCTGCCTGGCACACACCAAGGTTGCAGACTCTCAGAAGGAAAGCCGGTAACCCCTCAAACCGCACAGAATTTAGACACGGTGGGCTGCCCTTACTGGTCAGTGGCAGGGCGATCCTCCCCGAATCCAGCTTCCCTGTGCCGTCCAGGGCCCAGCCTTGCAGCAGGCTTTCGTAAGGCCCACAGCCTCCTTGTGCTGGTGAGGCCGCTGGAACTGCGGTCAGGAGAGGCCGGCTGGGCAGCGCGTCTGCAGCGCTGCGGGTAACTTGATGGAGTTGCTCGGTAGCAAGGGGCCCGCGACAGCTGCTTTGAGGTCCGTCCGCTTCAGAACCCTGTTTCCAGCTGACCGGCCTCCTGTCTGTGGCAGGGAGACAAACTCAGAAGTACTAAGCTGACAGCAAACTTCACATCTAATTGTAGGGGAATGTCATTAGAGCTGGGTTTGGCCCGGGGACCAAATAGCTGAGGCCTTACGGTGCAGTGGATCCGCATGGTTTACACTCACATGTGGTTTTCAATCTTCGGAGCAATTTCAGGGACGAGGGAGTGGCTCAGAGCTGCTGTAAGGTCCCCGTGGGGCTGGGGTCCTCGCCCCAGGCTCTGCTCTTAGCTGCTGTGCTCTGCACAAGACAGTGTCATGCTTTTCTTCTCCAGTGGTGGCTCATGTCACCTTTCTGCTCTACTGTCACCTGTTGACCCAAACAAAAATAACCTACTCGGGTAAATCTGAACTGCAAAGTTTCTCTGGTTATCTGTACCACCTAGAGTGGTGTCCATTCCGTTTCTGTTATTCCACTGACTCTCCAGGTACCCTTGGATAAGCCACCTAATGCTTTCCTCTTGGTTTTGTTTTTAAAAGGAGGGAAGTTCAGGGGGCGCCTGGGTGGCGCAGGGAGTTAAGTGGCCAATTTGGTTTCCGCTCGGGTCATGATCTCGGTTGTGGAATTGAGCCCTGTGTCAGGGATTCTCTCTCCCTCCCCCTCTGCTTCCCCCCCCCCTTTCTCTCTCTGTGTCTCTCTCTCTAAAAAATGAATAAATAAATCTTAAAAAAAAAAAAATGAGGAAAATTCAGCCAGCCATTCAGTAGGTAAATTTCACGGTGAATTGTTCATCCTCATTCTGTTTTCTGATGTCTAGCGTGCTGTGAGCCTAGCCTTCACTAGCTTGCTAACTATGTTCAGATCACTCAAATTAGTTCAGACACCGCGTTGATACTGCAAAATCAGAAACTTCCTGCAGAAAATTACGATGGGCCGTGTTCGTATTTCACAGCACAGCTGCCTTCTACTGGCAGGTTTAATTGTTAATTTGATGCCATCCATCTTTTTAACTGATTTTGTTAGGTTGGAAATGTGATGACTTCACCTCAAAGGAGGTCTGGACTAAGTGACACTACGCTGGAACATGACTGAACTGAAAGGGTCTAAAATTGAGAAAAAGAGTAGGAGCCAGGAGCTGGTTGATATGTGTGCAGGATTTGTGGGGGCTTGGGAGTCAAACATCATTTGTCCAGGCTGCTTTCCAGAAGGTCTCAGTAACTGAAACCTTGAGCCAGCTAGGCAAGGAGGACGCTCCAGGATAAAAGGGGCCAGGGCTGAGGCAAGGCCTGTCTCTGGAGGGAGCCTGTCCGTGCCGTAGTCAAGGGGAAGGGGCATTTCATGGCCTGTGATTTTAATTGGTTTGGGGACACTGGGTGGAGTTAGGGTGACTTATGCAGGAAGGGCTTTGGGGGGGGGGGTTCAACCTCTGCTTTCTAATTGTGCTTACTGTGAAAGTACCTATTTCAGGGTGTTTTACTTTGGAATAAAGTTCAGGGATTGACCCGAATGTTCCAAAAATAAAACAAGAAGCAGGTGGCAATTCTGTAAATTAATCCCGTGCAATTTATTTGTTAGATATGCTTTCCTCCCCGGTGAGAGTTCACAGAGACAGATACAGAGCTCTCATATGTATTTCTTGTGTGTGTGTCTATAATGCATATATGGACTGACAGATGAAGGGTTTGATTTCATGACGACAAAGTCATCCCACAAATATCGCACCGATGATGCGACATATGGCAGGGAAGAGACTTCACCAAAGAACCTGCATGGTTTTGAAAGGGGAAATTATGGGCGCCTGAGTGGCTCAGTCGATTAAGCGTCTGCCTTCGGCTCAGGTCATGATCTCAGGGTTCTGGGATTGAGTCCCTGCTCAGCGGGGAGCCTGCTTCTCCCTCTCCCTCTGCCTGCTGCTCCCCTTGCTTGGGCCCTCTCTCTCTGTCGAATAAATAAAATCTTAAAAAAAATGAAAAGGGAAGTTATGTCTGATTAAACTATGTAACAGAGTATCTCTGTGTGGTATTGTTCAAAACTCTGATTGCTGAACAGTTTACCAAGATCATCTCTGTAAGGAGAGGGAGGAAAAGTCTCCGTCATTACTTCCACGTCTCAGTCTCACTTTGTGAAAGCCAATCTGCGGGAAATACACGGGACTGGTGAAGGCTCCTGTAGTCACTCGGTGTCTTGTGATAGAGCATAGGGAACCCCACCCAGCACAGAGGGCATGCTGAGCCCTGCAGAGAGCGTGTGGACTGTGGAGGCCAGAGGGATGCCCCTGGGCCTCCTGGGGGCAGCCCGAGCCATGCTTGTTGGACCTGCCCTGCCCCGTGTGAGCAAGCTGCTGCCCTCTTCCAGCACTGACAGAAACCGCTTCTCCGTTTCTCTCTGCATTAGGGCTCTGGCTGCAAGCAACAGAGAGCGATTCAAGCTTCCTGAGAACATTTTGAGGGGAGTTTATTCAAGGACATGTCATGGAACCTTAGGGCAGGAAGGGAGATTGCAGGCCGGGTCCTTAGAGGGGAACCAGAAATGGCCAACGACGGTCAGGAACCTCAGAGCAGTGGTCTCTGCCTCATATCTGCATATCTGCTTTAATCTTTCTCCTCCTGGGTTTTCTGAGTTTGCATCTTACCTGTTCGATTCCCACGTGTGGCAGTTTGGGAACCCCTGGGTTATACGCTGCTGTGGCATTTGAATGGAGAGGGTGCAGGGAAATCAGGTGTGTGCTTTTGTAACCTCACAGGAAATCTTGAAAAAAGAAAATGAGGCTTCATGAGCCAACTATTGGCTGCCTCTGTGGCAGCTCTGAAGGAAATCCGTCTCCTGCAGACCCTCTAACAAGTCAGGGTCTTGTCAGGGTGCAGACGGACTGTGGGGAAGCATTGAGTTCTGAGCCCCTCCCACATCCTGCCCCAGCGCCCCAGCCCCCTGCTGCACGCGCTGTGCTGGGTGGGTCTAAGGGCGAGGCGGAGCGCCCGCTGTGTGCACTCACTTGTGTCCCTGAGTATCACGTCCTGGCATGGACGCTGGCTTCTTGTGGGTGGCCTGCGCCGGGTGGGAGCCACAGAAGCTCACGAAGGGGTGGACGGGGGTGTTGAAAGGGTTTGTCACATGAGGACAGACGCTGCGGCACCCCCTGAGATGCTTGAAAGGGGCTCGGCCCATAGCCAGGGCTGACTGTCATAGGGGAGTTGATGGGGTTCGGGACTGGCAGCGGCCGGTGGGCAGAGTCACTGCAGTGGGCATCAAGCCCCAGGTGAAAGCTACGGCACTTCCACCCATGGGGAGCTGCCGCAGTGGCCAGCGACAGGATGGGATCCCGCGGTCTAGCGGGGGACAGCTCATCAGGGGGTTGCTCAAGCCACAAAATGAGAAGGAGAAGGAGAGCACCAGTGGTGGTAAGAGCCACAGGCTCATGTCCCCCACACAGAGCGTCCCCCGAGTCTGTGGGTCTCTCCTAGTCTGGGGCGTAGAACTGGAAAGACCCATCTGGAACAGAAGCAGAGTGGGAGACCCCTGAATCTGTACTCCCTCTTTGCCAGGATGGGCAACGGGAAGCAGGGCAGGCTTCCTGGAGGAAGTGCCATGATGAATCCACCACAAAGGACTTGGTCAGTCCTGGAAGGTGGTTTCCCAGCATCCATCATGGCCTTCACCCTGTCCCCATTCAATTCAGCTGTCTGACCCCTGGGAGGACCAGGTGGATTTGGGCACTGATAGGCCTTTACGCTTCACCCGGTGGAGCCGTGGCACAGCCGCCCTGTGGTACGGTCCCATCCTCTGGACAGTCAGCCCTCTGCCCCTCTCTCTGCCAGGTGGTGGCGTTCTTGTCCTTACAGTTTGCCTTTCGTTGGAACCAGGCCTTCGCAGCATGAAAAGCACGGGGATGAGCCTGGTCCCGGCAGATGCCTGGGACTGACGTCACATGGACGTTGTCAGAGCCTCTGAATCCCAGGCTGTGCCGGTGCAGTGACAACCCACCATGGCTGGAAACAGAGGCCCTCCAGGAAGCCGTTCTGTGTCCTCGGGCTCAGGGTTGGGGCCCAGCGGGTCCACAGGGACAAGCAAATGATGGGTACGAGGGTGGCATGGGTGCTTGGGTGGCTCCACATGCTTCAGAACTGCTCCAAATGTGCCTCCCAAGCATCTTGGCTTTTACAGGTGGGTTATTCCTCAGGCGCCCCAGGGGCAGGGGCTGTCAGGAACATTCCCCACCAGCAGACACCTGCATGCCCACCTCCTGCCCCAGTCACTGCAGCATTCTTGGGCCTTCTCCACCACGGCCGCCTGGCTCAGCCACATACATGCTGGGGTCCTACCCCGCTGGCCACAGACAGAAACAGTTGAAATTACTCAGCTCTTTAGAGATAGATTCAAATCATCGCAAAACTTTGCCCTGTGCCCGCTCTGCTTTCTTTTCAGAGCTCCTTGTAATAGCAAACTCCATGTGCCTGAAATAGGGCTCAGAGACGGCCAGCAGGACAGCAGAGGGTGAGCAGAGAGTAAGAGTAGTGGCCCACAAAGCAGGTCTAAGGGGCACGGAGAGATCGAAGTCACCTCTTCCCTCCTGCCCACTGTTCGGGTGTCCTCCTTTCCTGAAAGACCCAGGAGGAACATTATTGCCTTTCCCAGCAAGTAGACTCCTGAGACAGCTGTCACTCTGGGGGCCTACCCCTTAGGCAGCCCTACTTGGTTGTGGGGAGAAAAGCATGGGACGTACCTGTCAGGGGCAGCATGGGGTTACTTTGATGGGGACTTACCAGGGTGGGGGGGGGGAGCATGTAGGGTGTAGACATACCTGGGGGGGAATATGGGGTTACCTGGATGGGGACTTACCTGGGGAGGGGGTCCCCCGTAATTGCACAGAGGGTGGAGCCTGCTCACATAGTGATTCAAACCCCCATTAAGACCTTGGGGTTCTAGAGTGAGAGGTTGGGCCCATCAAGCCCTCACCTCTATCTTGAAAAAATGCTTCTCTTTCATACTCTTGGATACTTAAATAATTCTGAGCCACGTCTGAAGAAGGCACACTACTGTTTTATTAGTATCTAATCGCTCTAACACTTGGCCCTTTGCAGGAATCAGATCTTGGTAGAAACCAAGTCCAAGTGCTGTGATGAAGCACTTACGTGCCAGGACTCAACCTCACAGAGGAGCTCGCCTTGGCCCGAGCAGAGGCTCCTCTGGGGTCAGGGTCCAAAGGGAGGTAGGAAACAGGGGCAGCGATGGGGTTATCACCGGCAGGGACAGAGGCCCTCCAGGAAGCCGTTCTGTGTCCTCGGGCTCAAGCCATTAACAACCAATCCCATGTTCCATGCTGGGGTGGAGTTTGTAAATATGTCAGCACTGCACACAGGCCACACGTGGCACGGGCAGTACTGAGTACTGAGTACTGAGTTCTGTGACGGTTCTCACGTTCTCTCCGCCCCCGCCGGACGTCCGGGCTCCCCCTTCTTGCTCGCGTCCAGCCCATACCGTTCCACTGTTTGCCGCTGACGTGGCCTCAAGTCACCTGTCCTGGAGCCAGGGCTTCCTCTCGTGTGGTGCTTAACTCCTGCCACGTGCGAGTTTCACTAAGAGATGCTGTAACTGGTGGTGGCCGGGGGAGCGGATGCCCAAGCCTGCCGACTCCGAAGTCCAGCTGCCGCACAGCTGAGCGGCAAGGACCGCCTTGCTCTGCTCGAGGGCCTACTCCATTTGCTCCAGTGCTCTGGAAAAGTTTTCTAGAGCAGCTTTGAAAGCTCGCAGCAAGAAAGCTCCAAGTTCATTGCTTGTTTCTTGGATATCTGGGTCGAAACTTCCAAAGAGGGGTGTGCAGACTTGGACGTCGCACCGGCCGGCCCGAAGCAGCACTGCACGGAGATCTTCGGCAATGACCTCATACTTCTGCTGGTCGAATCTGGACATGGCCAGCTCGTCCTGGGGGTAGGCGGTGCCCTCAGGGTAGCAGTCCTTGGGCACTGGGAACTCAACACACCGCAGCTTGGGCAGCTCGCAGAGAGCCACGAAGAGGCGCCTCAGGGCCCGGGCAGACAGCGGGTTCCCCAGGAAGCGGAGCTCACAGAGCTCGTGGCAGGGGCTCAGGGCCAAGACCAGCATGTCCACGTGGCGGTCTTCGATGCCGCACTCCTCCATGGTGAGGACCCTCAGCGTCTGGGCAGCCCGGCTCAGCAGCCTGAAGAAGGTAGAAGGGAACAGGCGGAACAGGCTGTGTCCACTGAGGTCCAGCACCTCCAGGTGTGTGGTGTGGAAGCAGTCTGCCAAGAAGGCCATGTCTGCGTGGTTCAGGGAGCAGTTGGCCAGGTCCAGGGTCCTCAGTGGCGTCCGTAGGGGACTAGGGCAGGGTGGAAAACAGTGCAGGTGAGAGGTGGTCCCAGCGAGGACCTCTGGGAGGAACCAACATGAATTCGACCTCATGGGTCAGCAGACTGCAGCCCGAAGGCTGAATCCACTGTGCCTGGTCTTAGCCAGGCAGTAAATGGTTTTTACATCTTTAAACGGTTAGAACAAACCAAAGGAAGAATGATACTCTGTGGCATGTGGCAATAACACAAAATTCCATTTTTAGCGTCTTAAAAAAAATGTCAATTAGAACTATGGTCACTCATTTGTCTGTGGTCGCTTTGGGGCTGTGGCCGAGGATGGTGAAGAATTAACTTCACCCAGGACAGGTCTGGCCTTTGTCCTCAGCTCCTGAAATGTTACATCTGCTTTGCCGACCACCCACTGTGTCTGCTCGCGTGCTCGCTGTGGCTCTCCAGTGCACATGAACTGGCATGAAACAGTTTTACAGTGGGGAAGGGCCATGGAGGCATCTAGTCCAGTTTTAGTCTTGCCTGGGACCTAGAGACCCTCCCGTGTTCCGCTGTGAGTGGGGTAGATGGCCCGGCATCCGCAAATGCACAGCTGGGGTGAGACCCTGCTGGGACTGGCAGTTCTCAGAGTCAGGAGGGCACCTGCACCCCGGGGCTTGTGAACAATGCACGTGAGATCCGCGGCACCTCCCGCCCTGGGGACGCTGGGGCTGCGTCTGGTGCCACCAGGCTGAGCACGCAGTGCAGGAGCGTAAACACGGCCCAGTTCTCGGCCCCCCCGCCCGCGTCCCCCACACCTGTACTCCCTGTGTGCTGAGAGCCTGGCGTCTACCCACCACGCTGTCCTTTTCCCGGCCCCTCTATCCAGGTCTGCCGTGTGGGCCAAAGAAGCCAGAGTGGCCCTTGTGAATATGGAGGTGATCACGTCATCCTCCTGCTCAGAACCTCCAGGGGCTTTGCTTGCCCAACAAAAGCCAAAGCCCTTCCCTCCTTTCCTCCCTCCCCCCTACTGCCCTGCCTACTGACCCCAACCTTCTCCCTGCTGACCCCGACCCCTCCACATCACCAGTTTGGGCCTTTTCCACCTCTGCCAGGCTGCTGCGGTCTGCAGGCTCAGTGTTCCAGGGCTCTGCTCACAGGTCTCCTCAGGGAGGCAGCCTCCCCTGACCGCGCACCCTTCTCCGGACCCCTGGCCCTGCTGGTGTTCCCACCCTTGTGTGGTTCCTCCCCTCACACGGGGGGACCTGCTGCCTGGCTCCAGACCAACACAGTGCACAGAAGCAGTGATAGGCCAGTCTCAAGAGCAGCTTGGGACTGTGGCTTCTACCTGGGTGATCTCTGGTTCTCGGGTCTGCCGCCCTGTTGTGACAACTCCCAGCAGCCAAGGTCAGAGGCTGCCTGCCAACAGCCACACGCTGAACTTGGAAGCTGATTGCCTCACCCTCCCAGCCCACCAAGCCTTCAGAGGAGACCACGGCCCAAGCTGAGCGGGGTTCTTGACGGACCTTGTCACCATACACCCAGTGTTGGGATAATTCGTGACAAGACAGGTGACTAATACAAAATAATGTAGTCACTTCTATGTCATTTGTTTCACTAATTGGGAATTTTCCCATCTGCTCACTGACGGAAAACAACAGTCCTCCTTGAGCTCTCCGTGTTGCCAGGCTATGTGTAACCCCCTGTCTGTGCCCTCCTGCCACACTGGGCCCTCCTGGAGTAAAGGCAGAGGGAGTCGGAAACCTCGGGGCCTTGTAAGCAGCTAGGCCCCATGTGATGGTCCCTCATGCATCCACGGCCTGGCCTTCCAGAGGGGCCCCTGTCACCAGACCTGCGCTGAGGAGCTGTGAGCAGAGACCCCACTCACCCGGCCCGGCCCTCTGTGCTATCCCCCAACTCACCCGAGCAGTTCCGGAATCTTCCCTGTCAGCGTGGAGAAGGCCACGCTCAGCTCCGTGAGCTGGCTCATCTGGCTGAGCTCCCAGGCGATGGAGGTGAGGAGGGGGTCCTCACCATCAGAGGCTGGGGTGCTGGTGGGGGGCGCATCGAAGGCCCTGGCAGGCAGGGTGAGCGAGGCCAGCTGGGGGAAGCCCACCTGGGCCAACAGCTGCTGCACGTGGCCAGCATGCAGCCGCACGTTGTGCACCACCTCCAGCCTGCGGAGCTCTCCTGGCCCGGCCAGACACAGCACCTGCAAGAGCTGGCTGGGGCTCAGACTGTCTGCCCGGAAGGACAGGCAGTGCACACGCAGAGGGGCAGGGCCTGCCGGCCCCAGGGCCTGCACCACCACTTCGAAGTTTCCTTCTGTGACAAAGAGATCGGCGAGGACCCGGATGGGGCGCTGGGCCACTAGGGACTCTGCCTGCAGCTGGCAGCACGTCCTGGCCAGCAGCTCGGTGCGGCCCCACCTGCCCAGCGCCCTCCCACAGGGGCACTGCTGCACCTGCACGTCTCGGACGCCTGTGAGGTCAGCCACACGCAGCCGCTGTGGGCCCCCGGCCCGGAGCACGTGGTCTGCAAGGCCCTGCACACAGGCCTCCAGGCAGGCCCTGCAGGTGCGGTCCCGCAGGTCCTCTGGGTGTTCTGAGCACGGTCCGAGCAGCGCACTCAGCCGGAACTCCTCCAGTGGCCAGCGCTCCAACAGGACACGGATCACCTCTGCCTGCTCCAGCAAGTAGCTGGCTTTGAACAGGAGTGGGTACAAGTTGTGGGCCACACCGTCGAGGCTCTGTTGGGCCACCTGGGGGTGAGACACCAGGGTCTCAGCCGAAATGGAGCGTAGCGATCTCATTGTGCCTGCCCGTGGTGGCCCAAAAGCAAGACCGAGCTCTCCCCTTGAGAGTCTCCCAAAGATGTATGCCCTTGTTTATTTTTAGCTGCAGCTGCTGTGAGCAGTTCGCCTTTGGGCAGAAGGTAGTGAGCAGGCCCTCTGGTCATCTGACGGCTATTTTGGTCGTGGGTGCTTGTTTGGCTCTGACAGTGGCCAACCTGTCCTTGTGGGGCTCCGCTGGTGAAAGCAGAGCTGTCTGAGTGCTTGGCTCAGGGGAACTAGGCCCCTGAAAAGTGCCGCTCCTGCCCACAGTAGGGGTGGGCTACACGGCCGTGGCGTGGACCAGGGAGACCCCAGATGAAGGCCCCGCACGGCCTCTCAAAGTCACGGGAGCCAGGCTCCCTGGGTGAGGCCTGCAGGTGATGTCCCTGGATACAACTGAACCAAGTAAGAGAACCATGACCATGTCTTAGAAAAACACGTCATATCTATTTACGTTCCTGAAGTTTGGAACAAGTCAGCATTGAAACAAAGTAACAAAGAAACACAGCAGCTGGAAATCGCCAACTCACTGTGGTGTGACCCAGCCTGTGCACCAGGCTGCCACCCGGAGGACAGGGGTCTCGTGGGGAAGACACCCCACAGCAGGAAGCTCGTTCAAGGTCTGGCATCTACCCAGGCTTTCCCTGCTTAATATTATTCCCCATTTGGTGAGGGGTGGTCCTCTCGGGGCACAGTCCACACCCCAGACCTCAGGCCCAGCTGCTGTGCGCTCACCCCAACCTGGGTCCCAGGCCCACAGGTGGTGACCGGTGGCCCCACTATCTACACATGTCTCGTTAAAAACAAAGAAAACCGAGATTCCAAATACACTCAGAGGCACCCCCTGCACCTGGGCTACACTTCAGTGTAGGGGACCATGGCCCATGGGTCTGCGCTGCCTGGAGGGCCAGTGTAACATGGTCCCAGAGGGCTCAGCCTACTCTGAGACACCCCAAGTCTGCCTGGACCTCCCCATGGGAACTGGGGTTCTGCGAGCTCCCACCCCAACCTCACTGCAGCCTTCAGAGCATTGGAGGAGTTCGGAGCAGTGTGGACATGGAGGTCTGGACCACTTGGCCCTCTGAGCCCCTGAACTGGGGTGGAGGAACTGTGCCGGTGGGATGGAGGAAGGCCAGGCAATATCCAGGCAGGCGGGGCCTGTGGCATGCTGACTGCATGGCCAGTGGCAGGAGTGGGGGTGCGTCAGGAGCCCCCAGCATGAGTGCTTCATTCCCAGACCTCAGGCACAGGTCTGGCTGGAGGGTCCTCTCCTCCCTCTGACGGGGATTCTCCCTGGAGGGGCTGAGCCTCTTCCGAACACGTCACAGCTGTGAAAGGAAGGAGGTCGTTACTCACAGCCACTTGGTGCCCAGGGCATGCACGGCACAGAGCCCTCATCTGGGAGGTACTGGGGAGGCCTCGCACCCTACAGGGTGCTCTCAGACTCATGGACACACAAGCTTTCGAAGAAGCACTTGGGGCCAGCACGGACAAGGTCAGGGCAACAGAGACAAGAGTGTTCTCTGCAAGGCTGGCTGCCCTCATGGCGGGTTTGGCCCCTGGGCCTAGGCCGAGATGGAGCCTGCCGGGTGGCCACCTTGGCAGCACAATGTATCGGGGGTAAAAACGGTTCTGGCCACGAAATGTGTCAGTTCTGTGTTTGCCATTCTGATCTGAGAACACGAGTGCTTGTGTGGAGAGCACCTTCTGGCCGGGCTCCAGGGCATGGGCTATGAGTGGGTGTCAGGGAGGCCCCTGTTCTCAGGACACAGTGCTGGATCCCCCGGGAGCCACTCCTGACAGGGGATGCCCTGGAGGCTGGGGCGGGTGGAGGTGGTCTCCACTGGCTCCCATGGCTAGGCCTCGGGGGAGTGACCGCACCAGGGGCCAAGGGCCCCCTCCTGTTGCAGGAATACCTGAGCTCTCAGAAATAACTCCATGCCACTCTCTTGGGTGTGCAGTTTCCAGGGGGTTTAGGCAGCAAGGTCCTGGGGAGGTTGGTCCGGGGGCAGGGGGAGCAGGGGAACAGCCTTGCTGGCCAGGGTGCCCCTCCTGGGGGGCTGTTCATGTCCAGCCGAGTGTGCTTGGGAGCATGTGGGACAAGGTGGTGACATGGCCAGGCAGTCTGGCTGCTGCTGGCACGCGCAGCGCCTTCGGGTGGCAGTGGACGAGAGAATCCTCCCATTACTTCAGGGGAGCTGGGACAGCCTGCCAGTCAAACCACTGTCCAGAAGCCTTTGTTCTGGCAGGAGAGGAAATCGCTGACTACAGCCCATGTCACTGGTCATCGTCAGTGACGTGGGGCGTGTGGACTAAAGACCCGTCCCCCACGCTCTACGCTCAGCATACCCTCAGACTCGGTCCTTCCCTCTGATGCTGCCCACAAGCTGGACTGGTGTTTCCCCAGAACTGGGAGGAATGGGGGTGCCTCCCCAGAACCAGGACCGTGCCTGCCAAAGTGGGTATGTGTGTGACCTGAGGCTGGGTGAAGGTCAGCTGAGATCTCTGTGAAAGAGACTGGTGGCTTCCTCTCTGAGTGGCCCCTTTCCCTGGTCACCCCATCCCTCCCTCTGGGGGGATGTGTCTGTGTGTCCATGCAGGGCTGTGTCTGGGCTCTCCCCTGCTGGCTGTGGGCAGGGAACGGCCAGTCCACAGGCAGAAAGACGCGCCAGGATCCCTGGGCGGGTCCTGAGCCTCTGGGGGGCGGGGGGTCTCAGGAGAGGGGACTCACCGTCGTGGTGTACTGGCTATGCATCTGTGGCTGTGAGCCCCTCCTGGGGACAGCAGGGGAGGCGCTCTGGTGGCCCTCCTCAGAGAACAGCCCTGGGAGCCCGAGGCCACTGTCCCCCGACGACGTGCCCTCGGTCACTGCAAAGAGGGGCTGGGTCAGTGCTGGTTGCCCCTCCCACCTCTGCGCTCAGCACTCAAGGCCCCCTGAAGCGTGTAAATAGAGATGAGGTGTGTCTTCTGTGTGCAGACAGCTGTGAGGCTGCGTGGGAGCAGACGGGACAGCGCCGCTGGAGGCCAGACACCTTCATGAGTGAGTGGCTCCCGACCCAGCTTTTCTGAAATCAGCAGACTGGGAGGGAGGTGCTCGGATGGCCTCTCCTCCAGCAGGAACCCTCGGGCTCTCCAGGCAACTCAAAGGGGAAACACAGAAATGAGGCCAAAGAAAGGCCGCGTGGCTTAAATAAAGAGCTGGAGCGGGTCAGGACGAGGTCTCCGCCCCAGAGGGCTGTCAGAGGCCTGCTCGGTGTCACCACAGACGAAGCTGTGAAGTGGCCCTGCCGTGTAGGCACAACTCCCGTCGGCTGGCGGGGGCTTCGCCACAAGCTTCTGTGCCGGGATCACAGCACTGTTTCTGCACGGAGCTGAGGGTGGCTGACAGAACCCTCCTGCACAGGCCCTGGCGCCTCGTCATACATCTGGGCTCCGTGGGAGAAGAGAAAGCCCCCCTCCACACTGGGGATGCGCCAGCCCACGTGGGAGCTAGGGAGAACGCGGCCAGGAAGGTGCAGTGGCTCTGGGCTGGCCATGCGGGGGCGCCCCCAGCCGTGCTCCCTGTGGGCGGTCAGGGACCGAGGTGGCTGCTGTCCCGAGCAGGTGTGCAG
This sequence comes from Ursus maritimus, assembly GCF_017311325.1. Taxonomy (NCBI): domain Eukaryota; kingdom Metazoa; phylum Chordata; class Mammalia; order Carnivora; family Ursidae; genus Ursus; species Ursus maritimus. The sequence goes on from NW_024423897.1 coordinate 63,403,314, forward strand.
CCCTGGGCGCACCTGGGCACCCCAGCAGGTTTCAGGCGTAACGCCTCCAGCTGGGCAGACACGCGTCTGTGGCCGGTGGTGCCCTCTGAGGTGTTGTCACGGCGGCAAAGGCACACTGGGGGCTTGGAAGGACACGGGTCCCGGGCAGTGTGGCCCCAAGGAGGGGCCTCACCAGGGCTGCGGTACCGTGGGCTGGATTCTTCTGGGAAACCGGACACCTGTGACCCTCCACGTCACACCTGTGGTGATTCCGCACACCCAGGAGGCTGCGAGAAGCAGCCACGGCGGGCCCTGCCCACAGCCAACACAGCCGCTCCCTCCAGGTGGAGCAGAGTGCAGGCCGGCACTCAAGAACACGGCTCCGCGGGGTGTTCAGGGAGCGCACGGCTCTCGGTGCGCGGTTGGGCAGGGTGGGTGTACGAGCCCGGCCGCGAGGCCCTACAGCACGGACACAGTCCACGCAGCACACGTGTGTCGCTGCCAAAGGCTGCTTGTGCCCCATTCCTACTCCCTGCCGTCTCGGCTATGCTCAGCCGTCATCTATTTTCCCCTTAGTCCTTCTGTTCTCTGTTCTCCTCTCTTTCTACGTACTTTAGGGTTGAGCTATTCGTAGGATCATTTTATCCCGTTGGGTTTAGCTGTAAGTGTTTGTGTTGTTATTTTAGGGGTCATTTGGTGTTTAGGGTGTATCTAACAAATTAGACGCCTCCTGTGATATTACACGCCTCCGCCACGGTACAGAACTGCACGTCTCCACGCGTTCTGTGCACGCACATCCCATCGGCCTCAAGGACACGACTGTTGTGTTCCCTTTACTGAGCTTGTTCAGACAGCCCACTGTCTCTTACAGAGATGTCGCTGGAAGACTCTTCCTTTCTGCCACCTGTCCCACCTAGTGTCTCTGTCCTTCTCCCTGGAGAACGTCCTTTAACCTTTCCGGTCTGCTGGTGAGGAACTGTTTCAGCTTTCGTACGCGTGAAAATGTCCTCCTTTCACCATTTCTGAAAGACATACTTGTCACGCTGAACTCTAGTTTGGTGGTTTTTCCTTTCAGAGCATTTGAACTGTCCCTCCCTGTGTTGTCTGCGACGAGAAATCTGCTGCCTCGCTCCCTGTGCGTGTGCACGGAACACGCTGGCTCTCTCTGGCGGCTTTCCAGACGCTCTGTTCGTCACGGGGTTTCCAATTTGTCACGCGCATCTATGTGTGCTGGGGCTCACTGGTCTTTGGGCCTGTAGGTTTACACCCTTCACCAAATCAGGGACATATTCAGCCACTGTTCCTTCAAAGTTTTGTTGTCCCTCCATTTTGGGGCTCTATTACGTGTTTATGAAGCCACTCAAAGTAGTCCCACAGCTCACTGATCTTCTTCCTGGATTCTGTGTGTGTCACTTTGGACGGCTCCTATCGATACGTCTCCACTAAGTCATGCTTTCTGTTAGCTCTACCCAGTGACACGTTCACCCTGAGTACTGCCGCCTTTTATTGTGCGGAGTTTAGTCCATCCTACCTTCCCTGTTGTGACAACATTTTGGACACCAGGGACACAGAATGATGGTGTGAATGCCAGGCCTGGCAATTCTAACAACACATCAGTTCCAGCTGGTTTGGCCTGAAGGATTATTGCCCTTATGGTCTGTTCCCTACTTTCTTGCATGCCTGGTGCCAGGCAGTGTGTGTCTACCCTGTCGGCTTCTGGATATTTCTGTAATTGCTCTGGGATGCAGTTAGGTTACCTGCAAATGCCCTGCATTCATGGCATGGTGGGAGGTCAGCAGGAATGTTCAGTGCAACACCCCCTCCTGAGCAAGCCCTCCTGAGGACCTACCACCGCCCTGGGGATGCGGCTGCTGCCCATCTGCTACTGGGAAGAGGTGCGTGTTGGGGGTACTCTCAAGTCCTCCAGGGCCACCGGCCGGGACAGCCTCCTCAGGTGTGGTGCTGACCAGCACTCTCCTGGACCCAGACCCTGGAGATCTGTCACTGCACGGGGCTCCCCTGATCTGTCCTCCACTGGGGGTCTGCAGGCTCTCCGCTCTGCACCCGGGGGCTTTCAAGGCAGAAACGGGAGCAATCACAGGGCTCACATCACAGTCTTGTCTCTCAGGTCACTACCTTTGGTGCCAGATGTCCTATGTCTCAAAATCTCGTTTCATATATTTTGTCTGTTTACATTTTATCTGGTTTTTTTTTGCTTGGTTGTTTTAAATCTATTCCCCGTTACCTTGTTTTAGGTGGAAGTGAAAGTTTTTGTTGTTTTTTAATTAAAGAATAATCATGATGTGTTTGAAGACTTTCGTAAGTATATAAAAGCAAGGGAGTTGAATGACCTGGTGAGCTGCCCCCCACCCCTGGAACCAGCTGCTGGAGGCTGGAGCGTGCACGGCTCCAGAGCCTAGGTGCACTCACGCATGGACGGCGGGCTCCCCGTCTCCTGCTCCAGCTCATCCTCTTCCTCCAAGCAGGTGCGCATGTCGTAGGGCCAGGGGCAGTAGGCGGAGCTCAGCAGGGCTGGGCTGGCACATGCCTGCAGGCTCAGGGGCCCCAGGGCGGACGACTGGCTGCCAGAGGAAGAGGTACTGCTGTCCGAGATGGTGGAGTGTGGCCTCTTAAAGGGGGCGGCGTGGTCACTGGGGGGCACAACCACGGGTGCTCGGGTCCACGACTCTGGAAGGGGACAGAAAGCACTTCGGTCTGGCTTTTGCTCCCCAAGTGCAGCCCAGACCTGAAAATGAAGTAGCCATCTGGGAAACTGACCAGGTCCCTCCCTCTGCAGTCGGGTCAGGCACGACGTGGCCACCACCCATCCAGCCTGCTGTGCCGGCTTTTGGGGGCCGCGGTGAACACCAGGGGCTGCGTCTGAGTCAGTGGGACAGAGTGAGGGGGAGGGCTGAAACCGTGTTACCTGCTCCCTTCTTGACAGCCCGGTCACTTATGGCTGCGTTGCTGGGCTGGATGTCCGTGAACGGTTTGTCGCCTATCCCCATTGACACCATTTCTTGCATTCTGACTTCTAAAACAGAATAACGCAGGACAACTCTCCAAGCAACTGCTTGGCTTTAATGCCACTCTTGACACTCTGCACCCGACACCACCCATGCAGACCAGGAGCATGTCAGAGCCTGGCCCAACACCCTCCCCCCCCCTCAAGTGCTGCTGGGCGGCCAGAGGAGCTGGGGCTCCCGTTCTGGTACATGCATCTGGTTTGGCCTCACAGTGGCCTTTCTCAGGGAGCTCAAGGAGCGAACAAGAAAAAGGAGGACATGGGACCCAGGAACTGGGTGTCCAACTGGGGAGAGAAGGGAGGGGTCCCCTGTCAGCATGAAGGACAGTGAGCCACTCAACAAGACCAGCCTGCAAGGGGCACGTGGCTACAAGAAAGACTGACAGATACTGACATGTCTTTGAATACTGAGCACAGTGTGAGAGTCTGAGAATGAGTTACTCCTTGGTAAAACCAAGCAAAGAAAACCAAAGATAATGATTATAGTTGGTGGGGGCAGTGGGGAGGGAGGGGTGGGAACAGAGGAGACTGGGGAGGGTAATGGGGACCGGGCCAGAGGGACTTCCTGCTCCTTGAAAGGGCTGGGTCCACTCTAAGTGGACAGAGGGGCCAGTGAGGATCTGAGCACAGCTGCAGTGCACACGTATGCACACACATGTGTGCGTGTGTGTTCACGTGTGCATGGGGGGTCTACCCCTCTGAAGGAAGCTGCTGTGGGAAGGCTGTACTGCATCTCTGACAACAGGTCAAGACTCTGGCCAGGGTAGCAGCTGCGAAGGGGTCAGGTGGTCGTGTTTCAACATTTGGACATTGGAGCCCTCGGGGTTTCTCGGGCTTCGGAGTCAGAGCTGACGGAGTGCCGGCTTGGAAGGGCCGCTATGCAGACGGCATCTGTAGCAGCCAGAAGGGATGAAATGCCGTCCTGTGGGTGTGAACAGGAGGTGCCCCAGTGATGAAGTTGGGGGGGGGAGCAACCGAGCGGCTGACTCCCAGGAGCAGGAAACCTCGGTGGGTCCTGGCACTTGGGGCATGGTGCCTGACAGAGGAGGGCCCTCACCTCTAGGGAGGCCACAGGCGGGCCATCAGCCCAGCGTCCAGGAGGGCAGGGCACTTTGACAACAAGGTGAGGTGGAAAGCAGGGGGCCTAAGGTGTCATGGAGCAGTATTATGACAACACCTCTGGGATTGCTGTGGGGTGAGGACAGAGGTCTTGCTCATATACAGGTAAAGGGCAAGTGTGTTTGTGTGCTGATGGAAGGGTCCATCCATCTCCACGTGGATGGAGGGGGCTCTCCAAGGGCCACCCGCCCCAAACACCTACCCAGGTCAAAGCCCTTAACTCCTGGACTCAAACCCCTGCCTGAACCCAGCCCCTAACCCCTGACCCCAGCCCCCTGCCCTGAACCCAGCCCCTAACCCTTGGCCCCAAACCTCTCCCTCAAAGCTGGCCCCCTTAACGTAGAGCCCTCTTCTGCCCACCTCTGTTCCGCAGAGCCTGCCGCCACAGGATTTGCCCTATCACGTGGGTCCAGGCCGTCTTGACCTCTGCAGAGCTGGCCTGGAGAATGTAGGTGTCCTGGGACTTTCGCCGCCTGCGGAACCAGATCTCAAACCTCAAGCCGCTGTCTCCGACGTTCTCTGTCATCCCAATCTCTGCTGTCTGCACCATAAGCAGCAGGTGGCGGCAGCGTCAGCAACCACCGATTCTCACTTGAGCTACTGACCACTCTCCAGCTGACCATCTGACCCCAGCACCTCAGCGCTGGAGCTCCTTCACCCAGACACCAAACGGTGGGGGATGAACTGGCTCCGTCTTGGAGCCTCGGTTTCCCCACTGGAGAAAGGGAGGCTGGACTGGAAGGTTCTATGGTGCCCTGGGGCTGTTGCACTGGACGGGGCCTCAGGACCCTCTCTGGTGTGCTCCTCTGTATTGGCAGGTAAGGGGTTACAGGTGTGGGCTCCTCCTGGGAGCTCAGAACCTCCGTAGGGTGAGGGCCACACCTGGAGACTGGCCCAGGGGAAGGCCACCTCCAGTGCTCGCCTTCCCCACAATCTGAAATGAAGTTACCAGGTGAGGGGACTGTTTTCCAGCCACTGAACCAGCACCAGTGGGACTATAAAGGACAAGTATCTCCTAGTAGCTTTCAAAGCTCAGACACTGGACCCCAGGAAACAGCAAATATCCCATGTCCCTGCTCGTACCCAGCAGACCAGGACCTGACACCCAGTGACGTCAGGTGCAAAGCAGGTGTGTTACCTTGAAGGACTGTTTGTACGTATAGGTGTCATAGCCCCCGTCCACCTTTTTGGTCTTGCTAAACAGGATGAGGTCTTCAAAGAGGAACACGTGCCTCAGAGACTTTTTCCTTCCACAGCACACGATAAACTCGTCCTGGCACCTCAGCTGCCCCTGCTCCTTCAGATTCACCTGCAGACAAGCAAGCCTCCCTCAGGGACCCTTGGACCTGCCCTGACCCCACCCCGACCCCCCGGGGAGAGGAAGGGACTGGAGGTGGAATTGGTCACCAACAGCTAGTGACTCACTCAGTGACGCCTGTGTAAGGAAGCCTCCGTAAAACCCAAAGGACAGGGCTCAAGAGCTCCTGGGGGTGAACGTGTGCGGTGCCCTGGGGGGTGCAGTGCCCCTCTCCACATACCTGGCCCTGTGCCTCTCTTCCATCTGGTTGTTCCTGAGTATTGCCCCTTAAAATAAACTGGTGATGGTAAGTGAATGGTTTCTCTGGGTTCTGATGGTCACGACTGACATGTGCAGTGTGTGTCGGGGGCCGTCTGGTAGGACGGAGCCCTTCACCTGTGGGATCTTACCCTACGTCCAGGCAGATGGTATCAGGATTGAGTTGAGTTATAGGACAGCGAGCTGGTTTCTGAGAATTGCTCAGAGGTATGGGGAAAACCCACACATGGAGCTGGTGCAGAACTCTTAGGGCCGGGTAGGGCTCCCGCTCGTCTGCGTGGAAGTTAAGCTCTTCAATTTTACTTGACTTCCCACCTGAACGCCCTTGTGTCCCTTTTAATGGAAGCCCCCTTGTTGATGTGGTGCTAGTCTTAGTCCCGATGGGGCCAACAGGGAGTCAAGTGATGGATTCTGCACCTGAGCTGCCCCCTAACCCCCAGAAATCCATCCAAGCTCTAGTCCGGGCTACGTGGGAGGACGTGGCCTGCACGCCCTGGCCAGGCTACTGTTCCCTTTGTGGTGTGTATCCCAAACCACAGACACCGTTGCTAAGTCTCTCTCATGACCTTCCAGCCCAAGGACAGCCCTGTCCCGGGGGCTGCCTGAGAATGGTTGGTTCAATCCCAAATGACTTGGCTGGGCCTGATGAATGGAGGGATTCTGGGGGTGCCCACACTTGGGGTTCCCTGTGTCCTTCACAGCTGTCCATGGAGAACTATACTCCATGCCAGACTCCAGCGCTGCTGCTGGCCACAGCCACGGGTCTGCATTCTCTAGCTGAGCCAGGGGTCCCACCTTCAAGCCCAGGTGGGGTCAAAGGGCAGGGCATCGGCACATCCCCAGCTGTGCCCACACATAGGCCAGTTCACTTTGCAAGGCACCCGGGGTCAGTCAGTGGGAGAACAATCCATGTGGGGTGGTGGCCTGGGAGCCGTCGTGCATTGTGGCGGCCAGAAGGGCCCAGGCTCAGATCGCTGCTCATGAAACTCTTAATGCTGTTTTTAGCAGGGCATGCACATTTTCGTTTTGTACCGGGAATTCTGTGGCTGTCCCTCCGGCTGTCAGAGACAAGGGGTTCTGCTGGAGAAAGGGCTCCTCTTCTGTCTATGCTGGTCCTGTCATGCCACCGTGTGCGGGGCATGGACACCGGGCCTCTGCACCCCAGCAGAGAAGCTGGCGGCACGGAATAAGCCAACGTCGGTCTGCTCCAAGCCTGACAGCCAAGCTCAAGTTTTCATACATCCAGTTGTTTTAATGTAGCCCCAATGAGCAGATGGTTAGCCATTTAGAGCCTGGCACAGTTGCCTGGACATGAAGCCCCTCTCTACTGCCCTCATCCGGGGGCCCCTTGGGAGGTCGCAGGCTTCAGGACACTTCCCCAGAGGATAGCTCATGCACTCTGACCCCAGGCCTCATCTTTCCCGAACTCAGGAGAGCCCATCAGGGCCTCGGGGCACTTACGTCACAGCCTCGGACAGCGTCCATTGCCAACAGGTCATTTCCGTGGCGCAGCTGGAAGCGGACCACGTCTTCGGCGGCCCGAAGCTCGCCCAGCTCCTGCTCCCAGGCGGGGCAGCAGCCAGCCTCCCTGACCAGGTCCTGGAGGAGCAGTGCATACTTGCCCATGCGCTGCACGGGCTTCAGCAAGTAGGAGGCCAAGTCCATCTTGTCGCCCAGCTCCCGCTGCTTGTCCTGCAAGGGCCGGGGTGAGAGGGTCAGCATGGGCCACGGGGCTGGGCAGCGCGGCTCGCAGGGTGGGGGGATGACCTTGAAGAAGGCGTTGCCATGGCTGCAGAGCAGGGCGTCCGACTGGGGCTTGTTCTTGCTGTAGAGTGCATACATGCCAAACTGTTCCTCCTGCAAAAGGGGAGGGCACCGTGCACCTGAGTTTGGGGCCCAGGTCCGAGTCTGTGCCTCTGCCCCCACCCTGTGTGTGCAGTCCCCCCGCGGGCATGAGACAAGGAGGCTCCATGCTGCATTAAGACCATCTGGGCTTCCCAGCACGTGGGGACACGTCAGGTTGATGCCAGAGTTCTAGAATTGGTCTTTACAATACAGGGTTTGGGGGAAGAGGCAGAGCCTGGCCTGGGAAGGGGCATGGAGAGTGTTTGCTCATTAACAGTCAAGAACCAAAGTTGTGTCAACATTTCAAATTTTCGCATTGTTGTCAATATAAAGCAACACAGAGTCCACCTTACGGCTAAAAGTACCTTCTTAGAAATAGCTGAAAAGATGCAACGTGGGATTTCTTTCATCCTTGGGCATTTCTGTTGTGGTAATCTACAGGTGATAATGCTAGGGCCAATGTCTCATCTGCCCACTGCCCAGATGCCACCGCATCCCCACTGCCTAGCACACTGCTCGGGAACCACTTGGTGAAAGCATTTTCTTTTCGGACTGAACTCAAAATTTTATTAAGACCCAGATAGGGAGATGTTCATATGCAGTTGAGAAGACCCTTATCAAGGAGAGAGCAGCCCTCCTCGAGTCAACGTGCACATTCCACGAGCTTCCGTCGAAACCCTGATGGGGCTGGCTGCATGCAGGAGGACCGCGAAGGGGACCGGGTGGGCTGGTGCAGGACGCAAACTGATCTGGGGAATTGTGTTGGGCCGACTACTCCAAGTGGTGAGGAGAGGGATGTGTGTGACCACGCAGGTGAACCCCCATGTCATGCGGCTCTGGGGAGCCAAGGGCGCCTTCAGGCAGCACTGAGCCAAACACCCAGTGTGATCAGACCCACGGGCTTCTTGTCTATTTTGGGCGTCTGTTTATTGACGGGTCTGAGGTACTGTTAGGGACACATTTCCTAGGCCTGATCTGCTGTGACCCAAATCACCTGAAACGTGGCCTCACCAGACCCAGCCTCTTCGAGGGCACCCTGGGCTGATGTCACCTCCGCCTACCACATGGGAGTCTGCTGTGTGGACCCAGAGCCTGAGGGGGGGGACTCACGTGTCTCAGGAACCCGCGGCCCGCCGCCAAGGGGCAGTGCTGGCAGCGCTCCAGCTCCGCGAGGAAATGCTGGCGGTGGAAGTCATAGAGCTTCTCCAGGTTCCCAAAGACAACGCTGCGCTTCCCTCGAAGGTCCTGGGGCAGGTCTGTTCTTTCCATTTCCGGAAAGTAGTTGTCGATGACATACCCTAAGGACCTAACATACTCCCTCTCCGTGGAAAGCATCTCGGCCATTATGTGCTGCAGTCGGCTGCTGGAAGACAGAGAGGTGGGTGGACACTCAGGCCGGCGCGGGCCTCGCTCCGGGCCTCGCGCGACCCTTGGTCCGTGTTATTCCTGCTTCACACGGAGATAAGATGCTCTGCGAGCCCAGAGGAATATGCGTGATTAGACACGGGCAGGAGACGCACAGTAAACAAGAACTTTGTGATTACGTGTCCTGTTGAGCAACGAGTCCTGTCGCGTGCGCTCTGTTACCCGAAGAAGCTCCTTTGACGTTAACGAGTAAGATGAGAAATACGGGGGAGGGACGCACACCAGAAAGAAACTGGCTGCATGAAACGTCTCTATACTATTGGTCACAGCCCTTTAGGATAAAAGATCCTTCCATAAAGTGAAAAAGAGACTCCCAGGACCGCTCACTCCAGCCCGGGTCTTGCGGTCTCTCGTCACCAGATGTCTTGATTCCGGCACCCGCTGCAGGGAGGGCTCAGGCAGCAGGAAGACTGAAACACTGCAAAGAAGGCTGTGCTGGGGATTTACAAGGAGATGGTTTTTGATGCGCACGGACCGCTAACCTACCAGAAGGTACTTCTGAAAACTCAGCTTTAGGTGGTCGAGACGTCTGGCCCAGAGACCGAGGAGAAGCAGCTGGAGCTGAAGAGGCAGAGCAGGGCCTCGGAGCCCAGGACGGCGCAGAGATGGGCAGCGGGGGGGCAGAGGGCTCCCTGGCTCCTGCTGGTGTGGCATCCAAGCCTGGGACCTGTCTCTGTCGCACAAGGCCCTTCCGGAGGCACCAAGAAGAGCCTGGCCTGCTGGCGATGTGGCTCTTCGCCCGTCCCATCTGATGGCATTCTGCCAGCAACGCTCCTCAATTACTCAATCCGGAGGATACTAATGGGGGCTCATAGACTTTTTTCTGCCATTACTTGTATTTACTTGTTTGTTTGTTTCTTTTTTTAAACTAGAAAACAATGAAAAGCAACCAATGATAGAAAATCCACCTGTGGTCAGAAAGGCTGCTGAATACAACCCATCTACAGCTCGAGAGTTGATCCTTTCCACACTCACATAACAGACCTTACAAATACCTATTGTTTCTGTGGAGACAGCACCTTCTGGCTAGTTGGGAGCCTGCAGCCCTTGCTGCAGTGCTGGCACAGGTGGCCTGGAGGTCCCCCAATAAACCCGAGGCCCCAGGACCCACAGCACCCCTCCTGTCAACATTTGCTGAAAACAGGCATCCTTAAATATTCAAAAACAAAAGTAGCATGGTCTGGGGATTTGGAAATTGACACACGAGGACACAATGGCTAGGAATGTCTGGAGAAATGACTGCTGGCCAAGTGACAGGGACTCCCTCTGGGCAACTGGCAGAAGGCCTGGGTTTCCACAGAAGACTGGGTTAGTTAAATGCTCTCTCCTCTGGGTCCTGGTGGCTGAGGAGGACGTGCTCCCTCTCTGGTGTGCTGTGGAGTCCTGCTACCAGACCCTGGGTTGGTGGGTCCATGGCCTGTGAAAGGTGGAAGGGGGGACCTGTCTCCGGGGGCAAAGGCAGGACGGCTTCCCAAACCTGCTCCCTCCAGACCGAGGATGCCCACTGCAAAGGACTGGGGGCTGCTGGCAAGCAGTGGTCCCCCATCCCTGCGGTCTGTGCCTCTGAAACTTTCAAGATCAGCTCAGGGGAGCAGGAGAGTGGCTCCTCCAGGAGCCTTCCCAGGGATTCCAAAGCCCGGGGAAACCCACCCCGGTGCCACCAACCCTTCCTGTCCCAGCTCAGGCTTTGCCCTGAACAAGCTACACCACAGCTGCCTAGAACCTGAAACGTAAGGGCATTTCTCTGTGTGAGGAGGAAACGCGTCCACCCACCACGTGAGGGAAGAAAACGAGGGTGATGCCCCACCTGCCCCCGCCCCGCTCACTGTGAAGATGGACTGGCAGCCTGACGGCAGCCTGTGGTTCCAGGTGAGTGCGCTCCCTGTCATGAGGCCTGGACACAGTTCTTCCCCACTGTTCAATCCTAACAGTTGCTGAAGTCTATATTTTTACACACATTTTCTTAAAGATTAAACAAAGTCATACAGACCTCTCCATTCGGGCAATGGAGAAACACACACACTTCTCACCTCAGTGCTGAGAGACTTTTTTTTTTTGGAAGTAATTTTTAAGTAACTTCTTCATATTCCAGGTGTGATTTGGTTATTGTGATTTTTCTGTAAATGGGCCTCAAGTGATGAGAGCTGGTTGTTTAACCATCAGAGCGGGGGAGCTAGGTACGTACAAGCCACGAAAAAGGAAGCAGTTTTCACTGACCATGCTGAGCACGGGGAGGTGAGTAACATCTGGTCTAAGATCAAACACAATGTGCTGCCCGGACAGGACCCGGTGGACCCGGAGGGATGTCTGGGGAGTTTCTACTCTGTGAAAGGCTCTGGGTCTCTGGTACCACACCAACTGCTAGGCCCAGAGGTTGGAGGGGGGCCCACCTCACCTTCCTGCTTGCCTCCTCCTGTCCTCCTCAGAGCGGTGGGTCCTGGAGGGAGAGGACAGACTCCGGTTCCGAGTGACCAGGGGGCTCTCAGCATGTGGCCTTGGTGGGGGCTTCTTCTCGGAGGCCATGGTGCTGGTCACCTCTAGGCCCCTGATGAAGACCCCGGTGTGGCCTGGCCAGTGGGCATCCCTGGGGCCACTGTCAAGCTGAGCAATCTCAAAGCTTCGTGTTTTCCTCATAATTTTCTTCAGGGGATGTTTCCTGGGGTGGGTGGTGGGTGTCTGGTTGGGCTCAGAGGAGTAGGTGGGGCTGTCATGTGGGGAAGGCACGCCTGGGGCCAGATGTTCACCCTCCTGCCTGCACAGAGAGGCTTGTCCAGGGAGGCCAGGCAGCAGGTGGGCTTGCTCCCCAGCGTGGCCCTCCGGGTCAGTGGGGGGCATCCAGGATGGCTCACAGTGCCTCCTCTCGGCCCCCCGGGCAAGCTCATGCTTCAGGGGTCTCTGGTCCAGAGGCGGGGAGCCAGGGTCTGGGCTAACCTCAGACAGGGCCTCTTGGAAGCAGAGTCGGGTCTGTGGGCTCTGCAGCCCTAAGGCGTGCCACTGACGCAGCGCTCGCTGGCTGCCCAGGCCGGCCGCCACCGTGCTGGCCCCGGGGAAGCTCTGCGCAGTCAGCTCTGTGGCCTCCTGGTGACAGCTCTTCAGATACTCGGTGACCGGCTCCGGGCCCAGGTGCTCCAGGCACTCAGCGCACTGCTGCACCCTGCCATCCACCTGCGTGGCAAAGGAGGGCGGTGGTCAGGGCAGTGGAGGACTGTCACGGCCACCGCGGCCTTCGCACCCCACCGAATCTCATGCAGTTGACGAGCAGCTCAAGCGAACCTGGGTCGCAAACCTGGGTCACGCTCCTTCTGCTCTGCAGGTTCCCCCAGTCAAGGACCAGGGCGAGCCAGACGGCCAGAGCAAGAGGAAGACCCCTCCGCCCACGGAGGCAGCTGCCAGCCAGACTCGCCCCAAGGGCAGGCAGGAGGAGTTTGCGTATGAGCCCAATGAGGTCCGACTCCTCCACAGCCCCAAGAACAGCAGGTGGGGTTGTCCCAGGGCCACGGGATGCCGGGCTGGACAGACTGTGAAATCAGTTAGTCCACACCTTTGCCTGGTGTGGGAGGCCATGACAGTGGGGCAGAGAAGTCCCTACCCCTGCCCTGATGCTCTGGGTCCCCTTGAGAGGAGCTGTGCTGCTGGGGGCTCTGGGTGCCGTCGGTTTGCAGGCACATGCTATGCGCCAGCGACTGTCCTGGGGTCTCCAGCAACAAGTGCACTTTTACAGCAGAGCAGGAAACACAGAGAAGTTCACCTGTTCATTTTGCTTGTCCATTTGGGACAACGAATAAATTCCCCACACGGTGGCTGAGAGCCTGGGGCGCAGTGTCGGGGTGTGCTGGCCAGCTGTCCCAGGGCACGGCTCACTCAGGCCTGCAGGGACAGCGCTCACTAAATGTCCACATGCAGGGCCCCTGGAGAGCACTCCATGGAGTCTCCTACTGCCTCATTGAAGTCAGACAGGTGGGCCCATCCGGCCAGCGCTCCCCCCTTCTCTCAGCCTGGCTGGCCGGGTGCTCAGGTGCCTTCCGAAGTCCCAGATCGCTTCCTCTGTGCCCTGGGAGCTGTTCTCCTCAATCAGCTGCAGCCTCTTCTGACAAGACGGCTGTAGCCCAAGGAACAAAGTACCAGCACAAGCCCGGTGCTTACTCTGTTTTTCCATGTGTGTCTTCTGGTGTGGACACACCACCAGCCTGTCGCGGAAGGTCGAGAACTCCCGCCATTGCTGCTGTCTGTTCTCAAGACAGAGCAGCTCCAAGAGGCCAGCGATTTCTCTCCTCTTTCAAACCACAATTTGATCTATGTAGGAAAAGAAGGCTTTATTTCTAAACGTGTGAAGGAGTCTGGTTCTATGATCGTGGGGGACAAAGGAAGCTGCAGACAGCACTTAGGGCTGGTTCAACTGGTTCCCGCAGCCTGCACACCAGTCCTGGTGCAAACACACCGCGTGTTCGCATAGATTGCACGTGGCTACACGGCAACGAAAGCCACACTGGGTTTTGAGATTTGTAACTGCCGTGTTTACCTATATGCCCCTTTCAGTCTGTGGATGGTTGAAGAGGGATGACCGCAAGTCTCCAAGGCTCAAGTGTGCAACTGGGCAGGCTGTTCGCAGGAGACGGAAATTAAGAACTTTCCATTTTGAAACTTGTTACTATGCTAAATATACCCCGGAAATATTGTTTGGGTGGTGGCACTAGGGTACTTGGGGGCTATCTGGGAGAGCTGGAGGGGCCGACGGCGGCCCTGCCTGCACCACATGGCTTCCCGTGGGGACATCACTCGTTCACGGTGAACACGGCAGGGGTCAAGACTTCGTTTTCTTGCAGGTTCTTGTTGGACGGCAATGCCAGGGATGCCTGGTTGTGAGGGCCCAAGAAGGAGTTTTTAGTGAAGCAGTGATGGGCTGGCTCCACAGCCACGGAACTGCCCTTAGTGACCCCCGGGCACAGGCAGAGGAGAGCAGAGCACACTCTCTTTGTGGACAGAGCCAGAGAGAAAAATGTCAAATCACCAGCAGCCTGAGAGCCTCAGGGTAGAGGAGGAGGAAACGGTCAGCGGAGTGGAGACCTCTCAGGGGTGAAGTCCCGTTTCCAACCTCATGAAAAAAGTTCTGGTTCGTTTCAAGATGTAAATGGGAAAATTCCAACCACAAGAGTCTTAGGATGGGATACATTCGTCGTTCTGTGACCTTCAGGTAGAAAGGTCATTTCAATCATAAGCAAAGTTGAAGGACAATGACAAACTGGGGAAAATAGTTGCCACAGAACCAGAGACTCAGTGTGAGTAACACGCATACTAGTGAAACTTCTCGGCTGCCAAGTTGGCCAGTGTGGAGACGGCTGTTTGTTAGGGCGTAAATCCAACGACCCACAGACAGATGAAGGAAAAGTTCACCTGTAGCATAAAAACTCCGAACGCAGTGACGAGGGCTTTATTTTCTCGTCAGTGAGGAAGGGACGCTCTCAAGGCTGCGACTGAGACCCTCAACTGGGGAGGCTGCTTGCAGGCCCATTCGGCAAATGTGTAAAAACCTCAGGAATGGTGGGCCCTGACCCAGCCTTCCCGAGCCTAGGAACCTGTCCGAAGCAAACAATCACCAAGTGCGAAAGATGCAGGCGCCGCGATGTGTGCGAGAGTGAGAAACAGGAGAGCCGGGCACTGGGGCCAGAACCGAACGAACACGGGGAGGACGGGCCCCCACACCCCACGGTGCTTGCTGGCATCCTGGGGACCCAGGCTCGGCATGCCCTGACAGTGGCCATCCCCCAACCCCGACTGCCCCGAAGGGACACACAGGCCTCCAGCCACACTCGACCTTGCCCTACACTGACCGCTGGCTGTGCCTGGGATCCTGCTTCACATTCACTTCTATGGAAATAGTGGTTGATAAAAGCATAAAGATTTAACTAGAAATATATGCAAGCTTTTGAAAAGGTTTTATACACATATGTATACGGAGAAAAGTCTGGATTATAACATACTACATATTGACGGTAGTTATTTCAGGAGCAGAGTTTCAAAACATTTTCCTCTTTGGCTTCTCTGCCTAGAGTACTTACGTGGCCTTGTCCCTCCTGGAGCGTCCTCACTTCCCGAAGTCCCTCCAGCTCCTGCAGACACCTGTTGGAGGCAAGGACAAGCCGATGGACCTCTTCGTCCACTTGGTCGTACAGCCTGGAGGCGACCTCGATGGCATCCCTGGAAGAGAAAGTGTCAGAAAGCCAAATCCTGACCACTAGCTGTTCATAGGCAATCACCCAAGCGATATGCTCTTGGTGGTAACCTAGGTAAAAGGCACAGCTGCACTCTTTGCACCCCTTCCATCTGACACAAACAGAGTGCTCCACGGAGGTCCCAGCCAGCGCAGGAACAGGAACCTGCCCGGAGCCACGGGTGCAGGTGCCTCACAGGTAGAAGGGAAAAGGGAGTGGGTGGGCACGGCACCCCAAGACAGAATGAGGCAGCGAAACATTCGGTTGGGACCTCTGCTGAATCCCATTATGATGAGTTTCGCCTTCCACTCGAGCATTCCAAGGGATCTGCTGCTTTTTTGGGAGGATACAAATGTAGATAGGCTCCGGTCCAAGGTGTGCCCATCAGAAAAAACAGAGGTTTGGACCCCTGGGAGATGCTGCACGTGACAGAAACGGGCATCACCCCCGGGATGGGCTGCCCCAGCATGACACTCACCGGCAGTCTTGGCTGGTACCAAGCTGCTCCCTCCTCAGCCGTGCCAGCATGGTGCCCCCTTCCAGCCGGAGGGCGACCAGCAGTGCGTCTTCCAGCACAAATTTCATCGTTGCTTTATGCTTGCCGATTAAGTCTGTGACCTCCTGCATGGAGTGGGAGAAGCATGCATAGAACCCTCTCCTCCACGGGGAGTGTTAGGTGAGACCTGAATTCCTGTGTTTACCAATCCAGCTGAAAGCAGGGCAGGGTGGTCGAACCCACACTTGACACCTGACCCAGCAGGGAGGTAGTGGAGTCCCGGATGCTCTCACCCAAGGGATGGGTGAGACTAAGGGAGGAAAAAGGAGGAAGTTTGAAACTTGGCAGCAGAAAGAGAGCCTGGCATTTGGACAGGGATGTGTGGACCTTGCCCACATACCCTGTAAACCCAAAGGTGTCTCCAGCCCCAGCTCTCTAGGCTGCTGATTTTCCTCCAGCCAGTCCACCTCTGTGTCCCAACAGTAATTAATTACTCAGGCCTCGGTGGCACACAACAAATGCAGTGGTATTTCTATTATTATTATTATTATTATTATTATTATTATTATTATTATTATTATTTTGTCATGGGGGAATAAGTGGTCTTTTGGAAGTCCTTTGGTAATTGAAAGGGATTTACAAGTCAAAAATGGTTTGAAAATCTCTGCTGTGGATGACAGATTTGGCTAAACCTCTATGTTCCCAACTACCTATCTATGAAATGAAATGAAATGAAATGAAATGAAATGAAATGAAATGAAATAAAATGAAATGAAATGAAATTAAAAAATAAATTAAATAAAATAATAAAATAAAATACAGGAGAACCTACCTGTGCTGTGCTTAGAGTCCTGGGGGTATTCAGGGAGTGGACTGAATTTTGTAGGAAAACAATGGCATCCTTGCAATTTGTGGTGAAGGGCTCCAGCTTCTATCATGGTGGGAGAGGTAGGAGATGACAGACACACTGTTAGCGTCCATAGAAACGCCGGGGAGCAGCACCCTCCCTGCCCAGAGCTGGACTTCAGCGGTACTCCCAAGCCCACCACAGTGTGGCTCTCCAACAGCCTGTGAATGGCAGCTGTGATGGGCACGGCACTTGGGGTAGAGACAGCTGTTTCAGGTGTGAGTAGAAACATCTGCATAAGGACAAGTCCCAGGACACTGGCAAGTGCAGCGGCTGTAACCTTACCCTACGGAAGGAGATCCAGTCACTGTGGCTATAGGGAAAGGAGCCATCGAGGTCTGCGGTCAGCTGCGAGCTGTCAACAAGCTTGTGCAAGGCCTTCAGGGAGCCTACCACCTCACACTGCCAAGGAGAAGCATTCACTGGTTACGGCCATAGATGCATCCATCAGAAAGACTACTGTGATGGCTCACTCTGGGGAGAACTACCACCGAGAGGGTTGAGAGGCAGGTTTAGGGTCCAGTGGCCCTGCCTGGCTGGTGGCATTAATGGGCTGAATGTGGTTGGGTACAGGAATGAAGGTGGGGAGAAAGGAAAGGAAAAGGTAGCAAAGAGAAATGACAGAAAGCTTCCAAATAAGACCAAAAAAAAAAAAAAAAGGAAAAATTGAAAAGGAAGAGAAGGCAAGATGATAGGGGAGGAAGGGAAGGAGAAGAATGAATCAAGGATGTGCTACTCTGAGATGGCAGAGTTGGCCCTTCCTAGACAACTTGAGACGAGGAACCACTTGAAAGCGCCAGAGGGCAAACATGGTCAGACTCATTGAGGAGGGCCACTGAAACATGGAAGAAGGGAGCAGCATGGAATGAGCTCCTCATTTGTATGGCTCTGACCTGACAGCTGGATGCCAACACAGGGAGACTGGATTGAGAGGCTCTGATAGAAAACAGGCATCTTTCTGGCCTGAAGAACAAGAAAATAGAGCTGAGCTGGACTGTGGATACACAAGAGAGAAAGCCAGGGAAAGGGAGCTCCAATTGTGTGTAACTGCCCAGGACTCTGGCTGACCCTGAACCATGTATGCATGGGGAAGATTCTGGGTAGCTAAAGGCAAAAAGAACTGAACTAGACCTATGCAGGGGAGAGTTTTCAGTTTGAGTCCAACCATGTTAAATGCATTTCAAAACACTCCACTGTGGAGCTTTATTACAGAATCCAGAGTCAGCATATTCAACATTATTCAACAGAATATTCACGTGTCCAGAATACAGTCCAAAATTACTTAACACATGAAGAATCAGGAAAATGTGACTCATTCTCAAGGGAAATGACAGTCAACAGAGGTCAATCCAGAAAACACCTGCATGTCGGAATTATTAGACAGGGACTTTAAAGCAGTGGTCATAACTACGCTCAATGATATAAAGGAAAAATGCTTGCAATTACTGAGAGAATAGGAAATCTTAGCAGAGACACAGAAAATACATGTTTAAAATCACTGGATATTTTATAGTTGAAAAATACAATATCTGAACTAAAAAAATGTCACTAGATGGGCTTAATAGCTGAATGGAGATGAATAGAGTATGGAGTTAGTAACTTTGAAGATAGAGGAACAGAAACAATCTGATCTGAAGAAGAGAGAGAAAATAAGTGGGAAAAAAAATGATTCTCAAAGACCTATGGGGCAAGATCGCTTGGGGAGGAGTTAAGATGGTGAAGTAGTGGGACGACCTTATGCTTGCCTCATCCCTCGAACACAGCTAGATAATTATCAAATCATTTTGAACACCCAGGATATCACTTTGAGGACTGAGAGAACAAACTACACAACTAGCGGGAGAGAAGAGGCCACATTGTGAAAGGTAGGAGGTACAGAGACACGTGATTTGGGGGAGAAAAGAATTGTGGGGACTGCAGAGGAGAGACAGCCCTGATCACAGAGAGAGAAGTGAAAGAAAGAAAGAAAGCAGCACACAGGGAACTGCACAAGAAAAACACTTCCCCAAAACCACTGACTGGAAAAATGAGAGGGGCTGATTATTGCAAATTTTTACACACAGTGGAGCTGAAAGTCTGAAGTTTTAGACATCTGCACCATTGCCAGGGTCAAGCCTTGTGGACATAGTGGTCCTCCTGTGCAGAAGGGGGGCAGAGGCCCAGGAGCAGACAGCACGATCCCCTGGGTTACACTGGGAGAGACAGTTCCCCTTCTTGGAGTGCATTTGGGAGAGGCGGCACTGCCTCTCCAGGGACAAAAGAGCCTGTGGGCACCACAGAGCTGCCCCATTCATTAGCATAGAACAGAAACGCCTGCTGAGGGCAGCTAAACTGGATGCCAGCTCTTTGCTACACTTTACCAAAAAATCCAAGCTCTTGTGCAGTTATGCAACTGCTTTTCTGGGACAAAAGTCACCAGCCACAGCATGGCAAGACCCTTCCCCAGAGTACCCGCTTGGTTCTGCACCGTGCCAGGTCCCTAAAATTTGGAGTTTTGAAACCCAGCTGCACACCTGCGAAAAAACACGGGAGCACTGCACGACTGAGCAGGCAGACAGCTCTGACATAGGGTGAAGGCAGGAATCTGATGGGAGCCTGCGACACAAGAGGAGAGATTGTTTACTCTTCTGTGAGGGCATCCTGAACAGCAGGGGGGCAAACTCCCCTCTCTGGGGAAGAGAGAGGGCCGACGCTACTTTTTACCCCTCCCATTAGCATGGACAGACTTTAGCAAGTGGCATAGTGCACACAGCGGAGGCTTGAGCCGCTTATACCAAGCACCGCTCTCCTGTGCTCTGCAGGTGCCTTTTTAATTACAGTAAGAATGATTGAGAGCCAGAGCAGCAGTGGGCCCCTCCCTCCCCCAGAGACTAGCACAAATCCCTTGCATGCACCAGGTCTTCTGCTCAGAGTGCTGCAAAGCTTCAGCTCTAGTGGAAACAGGACTAGCACAGGCTTTCCTAACTCACAAAAGACAGAGCCCTAGACAAAATGCAAGATGGAGGAATTCATCCCAAAAGAAAGAATGAGAAGAGATCACTGCTAGGGAACTAATCAAAATAGATACAAGTAATATGCCTGAACCAGAATTTAAAACAACAATCGTAAGGATACTAGCTGGGCTTGACAAAAGCATAGAAGAAAACAGAGAAACCCTGGCTACAGAGATAAAAGACCTAAAAACTACTCAGGCTGAAATAAAAAATGCTATAACTTAGATGCAAAACCAACTGGATGTAATGACCACAAGAATGGAAGAACAGAGGCATGAATAAGTGATATAGAAGATAAGATTATGGAAAATAATGAAGCTGAAAAGAAGAGGGAAAGAAAAATATTGGATCATGAATATAGACTTAGGGAAATCAGTGACTCCATAACATTCATATCATAGGAGTCCCAGAAGAAGAGAGGGAAAAAGAGACAGAAGGTTTATTTGAGCAAGTTATAGCTAAAAACTTCCCTTATCTGGGGAAGGAAAGAGACATCCAAATCCAGGAGGCCCAGAAAACACCCATCAAAATCAACAAAAGCTGGCCAATACCAAGAGATATTATAGTAAAATTTGCAAAATACAGAGATAAGGAAAGGAAAGAATCCTGAGAGCAGCAAGAGAAAGGAAATCCCTAACTTACAAGGGAAGACAAATCAGGTTAGCAGCAGATCTATCCAAAGAAACCTAGCAGGCCAGAAGAAAGTGGCATGATATATTAAACATGCTGAATGGGAAAGATCTGCAGCCAAGAATACTTTATCCAGCAAGGCTGTCATTCAGAATAGAAGGAGAGATAAAAAATTTCCCAGGCAAACAAAAACTAAAGGAGTTCATGATCACTAAACCAGACCTGCAAGAAATATTAAAGGGGACTCTTTGAATGGGAAGGACCAAAAGCAACAAAGACTAGAAAGGAAAGAGAACATCTCCAGAAACAACAACTTTACAAGTAATACAATGGCACTAAATTCCTATCAATAATCAATCAATAACACACTCTGAATGTAAATGGACTAAATGCTCCAATCAAAAGATGTAGGGTAAAAGAATGGATTAAACAAACAAACAAACAAATAAACAAACAAAACCAAGACTCATCTATATGTTGCCTACAAGAGACTCATTTTAGACCTAAAGACATCTCCAGATTGAAAGTGAGGGGGTGGAGAACAATCCAGGATGCTAATGGATGTCAAAAGAAAGCCAGAGCAGCCATACTTGTATCAGACAAACTAGATTTTAAACCAAAGACTGTAACAAGAGATGAAGAAGGCACTATATCATAATAAAAGGGACAATTCAATCAGAAGATCAGAAGATCCAAGAACTGTAAATACTAACTTGGAAGCACCCAAATATATACAGCAGTTAACAATGAACATAAAGGAATTCACTGATAATAATCCAATAATAGGGGATTTTAGTACCCCACTTACAGCAACAGATAGATCATCTAAGCAGAAAATCACCAAGGAAACAATGGCTTTGAATGACACACTGAACCAGATGGACTTGACAGATATATTTAGGACATTTCATCCTAAAGTGGCAGAATACACATTCTTCTTGAGTATTCATGGAATATTCTCCAAAATAGATCACATCCTGGGTCGCAAATCAGGCCTCAATAAGTACAAAAAGATCGAGATCACACCATGTGTATTTTCTGACCACAACACTATGAAACTTAAAGTTAATCACAAGAAAAAATCTGGAAAGACCACAAATACATGGAGGTTAAAGAATAGTCTACTAAGCAATGAATGGGTAAACCAGGAAATCAAAGAAGAAATTAAGAAATACATGGAAACAGATGAAAATGAAAACATGATGGTCCAAAACCTTTGGGATGCAGCAAAAGTGGTTCTAAGAGGGAATTATATAGCAATACAGGCCCTCCTCAAGAAGCAAGAAAATCTCAAATACATAACCTAACCTTGCACCTGAAAGATCTAGAAAAGGAACAACAAGTGAAGCCTAAAGCCAGCAGAGAAGGTTAATGACAAAGAATCAAGCAAAAATAAGTGATACAGAAACAAACAAAACAGTAAAACTGATCAATGAGACCAGGAGCTGATTCTTTGAAAAAATTGATAAAATCGATAAGTCCCTAGTCAGACTCATCAAAGAGAGAGAGAGCGAGAGAAGAACCCCAAAAATAAAAGCACAAAGGGAGAGGGGAAATAACAACAAACCCCACAGAAATAAAAACAATTATAAGAGAATATTATGAAAAACTATATGCCAACAAATTAACAGCCTAGAAGAAATGGATACATTCCTAAAAACCTACCAAACCTATGAAAACTGAAACAAGAAGAAATAGAAAATTTGAAAAGACCCATAACCAGCAAAGAAATTGAATCAGTAACAAAGACCTCCCAACAAACAAAAGTCCAGGACCAGATGGCTACACAGGTGAATTCTATCAAACATTTAAAGAAGAGTTAATACCTATTCTTTTCAAACTATTTCAAAAAATTAAAAAAGGACAACCTCCATTCTGTGAGGCCAGTATCACCCTGATACTGAAACCAGATAAAGAAACCACTAAAAAAGAGAACTATAGGCCAATATCCCTGATGAACATGGATGCAATAATTCTCAACAAAATACTAGTGAATTGTACCCAACAATACATTAAAAAAAAATCATTCACTATGATCAAGTGGGATTTGTTCAATATTAAGGATGGTTCAATATTTGCAAATCCATCAGCATGAGATAGCACATCAATAAGAGAAAGGATAAGAACCATGTGATCGGGGCGCCTGGGTGGCGCAGTTGTTAAGCATCTCCCTTCGGCTCAGGGCGTGATCCCGGCGTTCTGGGATCGAGCCCCATATCAGGCTCCTCCGCTATGAGCCTGCTTCTTCCTCTCCCACTCCCCCTGCTTGTGTTCCCTCTCTTGCTGGCTGTCTCTATCTCTGTCGAATAAATAAATAAAATCTTAAAAAAAAAAAAAGAACCATGTGATCATTTCAATAGAAGCAGAAAAAGCATCTGACAAAGTACAACATCCATTCATGATAAAACCCTCAACAAAGTACCTTTAGAAGGAACATACCTCAACATAATAAAGGCCATATATGAAAAACCCACAGGAAACATCATTCTCAATGGGGAAAAACTGAGCTTTTCTTCTACAGTGAGGAATAAGAGAGGGATGTCCACTCTCACCACTGTTATTCAACAGTGTACTGGAAGTCCTAGCCACAGCAGTCAGATCACAAAAAGTAATAAAAGGCACCCAAATCAGCAAGGAAGGAGTCAAACTCTATTTGCAGATAACATGATACTCTATATAGAAAACTCAAAAGACTGCACCAAAAAACCACTAGAACTGATACACAAATTCAGTAAAGTCACAGGATACTAAATCCATGCACAGAAACCCTGTTGCATTTCTACACACAAATAATGAAGCAGCACAAAGGGAAATTAAGGAATCAATCCCATTTACAATTGCATCAAAAACAATAAGACACTTAGGGATAAACCTAACCAAAGAGGTGAAAGACCTATACATGGAAAACTATAAAACACAGATGAAAGAAATTAAGATGACATGAAGAAATGGAAAGACATTCCATGCTCATGGATTTAAAAAACAAATATCATTAAAATGTCCATACTATGCAAAGCAATCTACACATTTAATGCAATCCCTATCAAAATACCACCAGCATTCTTCATGGAAATAGAACCACCAGTCCTAAAATTTGTATGGAACCACAAAAGATCCTGAATAGCCAAAGCAACCTTGAAAAAGAAAAGCAAAGCTGGAGGCATCATAATTCTGGACTTGAGTTATATTACAAAGCTGTAGTAATCAAAACAGTATGGTACTGGCACAAAAATGGACACATGGGATCAATGGAACGGAATAGAAAACCCAGAAATGGAACCACAACTATAAGGTCAACTAATTTTCCACAAAGCAGGAAAGAATATCCATTGGAAAAAAGACAGTCTATTCAACAAATGGTGTTGGGAAAACTGGACAGCAACATGCAGAAGAATGAAACTGGGCCACTTTCTTATACTATACACAAAAATAAATTTAAAATGGATAAAAGACCTAAATGTGAGAACTGAAACCATAAAAATCCTAGAAGAGAGCACAGGCAGTGATTTCTCTGACATCTGCCAACACAACCTGTTTCTAGAGAGGTCTCCTGAGGCAAAGGAAACAAAACCAAAAATAAATTATTGGGACTTCATAAAAATAAAAAGCTTCTGTACAGTAAAGGAAACAACCAACAAAACTGAAAGGCAACTTAGAGAGTAGAAGAAGATATTTGCAAATGACATCTCTGATTAAAGTGTTAGTATCCAAAATATATAAAGAACTTATAAAACTCAACACCCAAAAAACCCAAATAATCTAACTGAAAAATAGGCAGAAGTTACAAACAGACATTTTCCCAAAGAAGATGTCCAGATGGCCAACAGACACATGAAGAGATGCTCGACATCACCTATCATCAGGGAAATACAAATGAAAACCACAATAAGATATCACCTCCCACCTGTCAGAATGGCTAAAGTCAATAACACAAGAAATAACAGGTGTTGGCAAGTATGTAGAGAAAGGGAACCCTCTTACACTGTCGGTGGGAGCGCAGCCACTCTGGAGAACAGTATGGAGGTTCTTCAAAACGTTAAAAATAGAGCTACCCTACGACACAGCAATCGCACTACTGGGTATTTACTCAAAGGATACAAAAATACTAATTCAAAGGGATACATGCACCCCGATGTTTATAGCAGCATTATCAACAATAGCCAAACTATGGAAAGAGCCCAAATGTCCACCAACTGCTGAATGGATAAAGAAGATGTGGTCCATATACACAACGTTCACTCATAAGAAACAAAACAGATGAACATAGGGCAAGTGGGAAAAAAATAGAGACAGGGAGCCAAACCATAGGAGACTCTTAACAATAGAGAACACACTGAGGGTTGATGGAGGGGGGTATCAATATTGCAGTGTATGTTAACTAAGTAGAACTTAAATAAAAATTTGGAAAAAATGAAAACAAAAATAAATAAAATTAGATTGTGGGAACAGTTGCACAATTCCATGTATATACTAAAGATCACTGATGAGGTTTGATAAATGATTTGTATGGGACATGAATTATAGCTCAGTAAAGTTGTTTTTGAAAAGAAAGAAAGAGAAAGAAAACTTCTAGACTATCACTTCTTAAAACTCCAAAAAGTAAAAGTACAATAAAGAGTGAAAAACAAAAAAAGACCTCTGGGGCAATATCAGTGTGTGTAATTGAAATCCTAGGATGAGGGGAGAGAATGAGGCAGAAAAAAACATTTCAAGAAATAATGAATGAAAATTTCCTAAATCTGGTGATAGACATAAATTTGAAAATTCAAGTTCAGCCCAACCTGAGAGGATAAAGATGAAGAAACCATGCCCAGTACATTATAGTCAGTTTGCTGAAAAGAAAGAGAAAATCCTGGAAGTAACCAAAGGAAAGTGACACATTTTCTATATATGAACAATTATTTGAATTATAAAAAACTTTTCATCAGAACTATGGAGGCAAAACCATTTTGCAGGAAAAAAAAAAAAGGAAAGAAACTATGGAGGCCAGTAGACAACAGAACAACACCTTTAAAGTCCTGGAAAAACAAACGAAAACCTGCTGTAAGCCAGAATTCTGTATCCAGCAAAAAACCCTTCAGGAATGAAGGCAACATAAAGAGTTTTTAGATAAAAGAGAAAGAAGCAAGAAGAGAAGAGAAAACAAATGAGGTAGAGAAGAAAAATTAGATTTTTAAAAGTTTTCTGATATTATGCTCTTTAGGGCCCTGCAAAAGCTTAAGGGATGGGTGATGGGTTTTCAGGCTCTAATATGGATGCAGCCAGAATTCACATAAAGTTTTTGGTACGTCTTATCTCATCTACGCGTTCTAACATTTAATTTTATGCATCACCCAGAGTCATGTCTAACCCCGAGGGTCTAAAACCATTACCTGAATTGTTCCATCTTTGTCAGGCCTAAATCCTGATTCTTTATTCACCAACATCACAATACTATGAATTATGGAAGGAGATGCGTTCTGAAATAAGAAGAAATACTGATTAGCTTTGTAATTTTTAACTTCATTGACTTAATAGAATTGTCTAACTATGAGGGGTGCTACTTCTGCTTTGATATTTTCCCCAAGTACCTAGAATACGTAAAATGTACCGTCTTTGCTCTAAATGGACATTATTTGACCTTATAAATTTTTAATGTAAACAAGTTTATTGGTTATAATTTACATACAATAAAATCCACCCTTTTAAATATAGAGTTCTCTAAATTTTGACAGAACTTATAGTCATGGAACCACCATCACAGTCAAGATAAATACAACAGTTCAGCGTGCCCCCAATTTCCTCATGCTCCTTTGCCAAGCCCACCAGCCTCTGGCACCGCATCTGTGTCCTTAAGTCTGCCTTTTTCAGGTATCGTACACACGGACTCACACAGTACTGGCTTCTTTCACTCAGCCCAGGGCATCTGCAATTCGTCCATGCGATGGGGGTTCATAGCTCACTCCTTCCCACCGCGGAGGAGAATTCCCCTGCACACAGGCATTACAGCTCATCACCACTCACCAGCTAGAGGACGTCCGGTTGTTTCCAGCTTGTGGCAACCATAAACAAAGCCACTAGAAACTCTGTGTGAACGCAAGTTTTCACTTCTCTTGCGTAAATATCTAGCAGTAGGATTGCTGGGTCCTATGGTAAGTGCATCCTAACTTGTGAAGAAACTGGAGTGGTTGTGCCATTTTGCATATCCACAAGCAATACCAAGCCCTTGCTTCTGTCAAGTTTTGCTGGGTTTTCTCCTTTTGGGTACAAGTTGTATTTCTCCAGTGATTCCTGATGTTGAACATATGTTTATGTGCTTCTCTACCATTCGTATATCTTCTTTGGTCAAGTGTGTTCAAATCTTTGCCCGTATTTCATTGGGCTGTTTGTCTTGTTGCCGAGTTTGGGATTTTGTATATCCCAGATACAAGTCTTTCATCAGATCTGTGTTTTGCACACAGTTTTCTCCCAACTCCTGGCTTGTATTTTTATTTTAGTGACAGTGGCTTTTGAGGAAGTTTTCAGTTTTGATGAAGCCCACCTTATCATGGCTTTCGTTTATGGATCATGGTGTTGGTGTCGTAGCTAAGAAATCTTCGCCTGATCAAGGTCATGAAGATTTTCCCGCGTCCTTCTGGTGGTTTTGCAGCCTCACTTTGCGCAGACAGGTCTGGGACCCACTTGTAATTTTGTATATAGTATGACGTATGTGTTCCCAATTTGGGTTCCAACCCTGCTGTTGTTGTTGTTTTTGACATGTTTTAGGACTTTAAACTAACCTCCTTGATTTCTGTTTTCTAGACTACATTGAAGCCAGATCATTCAGCAATAAAACTATTTTATTTACATAGTGCTTGCTTCTTCACTCATATTTTCTAAAGCTTCACTTTTTAAGTTTCTTATAGTGATAAACAGGTTTTAGGCTCTTTGTAATTCCCAATATTGATCCCCTATTTTGACTGGATAGGCCTCAGAAATAACTTTGGGGCGCCTGGGTGGCACAGCGGTTAAGCGTCTGCCTTCGGCTCAGGGCATGATCCCGGCGTTATGGGATCGAGCCCCACATCAGGCTCCTCCGCTGGGAGCCTGCTTCTTCCTCTCCCACTCCCCCTGCTGTGTTCCCTCTCTCGCTGGCTGTCTCTATCTCTGTCGAATAAACAAATAAAATCTTTAAAAAATAACTGATACTTTATTTGTATTAAATTAATCTTATATATTTACATTTTTTAAATGCGGCTTCTTGTGGATGACATTCCATAAATATTCATTTAATGAACAAACCATAGAAAAACCTATACAAAAACATTCTTGCTTTTTTATTTGAGTCATTTTCTATTTCTCTCACTCAGTTTAGGTAAAATTTTCAGTTATCATGAATTCAAACTACAAGTTTTGCAAAGTGTTTTATATTTCTCATATATTCCTACCTGAGTGATTTTTTACTATTAGGATTTGTTGCTATTGCAAAGAAGATGGATATTAATTTTCAGACAAGTGAGAACACAGTTTGTGTTTTGTGTTTTGGAAGTTTTATGCTGTGGGCAGGGTAGGAATGAGTAATTCTTAGCATTTTCTTCCACCAAGAAATGAAAAACCCATCATTTCCTTTTTGAAGTGGAAAGCTTACGGTATCTGAACTTTAATAATTTAATAAATTTGAAGGATAGTCACTTGAGGTAATTATGAGAGTTCTATTTTTTGCCCTCTATGAAAAAATTTAACTATTTCTGTATATTCCTCAGAAATAAAACTGAAAATGGAATTCGGCGTATTCCCACTCCTCTCACTTGGGTTACAGACCCTGCCTTTGCCGTCAGGACTCAGGGCCGTCTGAATGCCAGCACCCAGACGACAGGACACAGCGGGTTTCCTCAAGTTCCTTCGAAGATGCGCTTGTGATGAAAACTTGAAGATGTTCCTCCAGCTTCTGCTCTGGGAGAAGTGTGGGTAGAGAGGGGCCATGTCACTTGGGGCTCATTCCACCGCTGTGGGGCCCAGGCGGCGCAGGACTTAAGGGAAGCCTGAACAAAAGAAGTGCTGGGAAGGGGTGTTCTGACAAAGGGAAAATGGTGTGTGGTTCTGGTTGAGGCCGGAGGGCTCCCGGGGCACATGTGGGGTCTGCCTGGGTCTCACACACAGTGGCAGGAACACTCAACGAGGGCTCGGTCATCTCTCTTTGAGGCTGGACACTTAATTTTCAAGTTTTTAATGGGATGCCAAAGAAGTTGAAGCCACCACAGTCCTCTGGCTTCGTGGAGTTCTGCCTCAGTGTCCCCTGGGCGGTAGGACCCCGTCTGCTCTTGGTCCCGCACGCAGCACACACACAGCACAGCGCGGGGAGGGAGCCCACGGGCAGCTGCACGCTCGGGTTTCTTCCTGGTGCCCCAGTAACCTCCCACGAGGCCAGGGCCACGGTCCGTCAGGCGGTGGGGTGGTGACACTGATGCCTCCGTGCCAGCTGCACCCTGGTTGCGCCTGTCTGGGTGTTGCCCACGTTCCTGCCCTGCGGGCCGCACCTCGCCTCTCAGCCTGGGTCCGGGAGTGACCATGCGCTGTCAGAGTTCCTCGAGCCCCTTACTGGGAAAGGGGCCCCAACACAGCCTCTAGGGCCTCATGGGGCTCCGGCCCCACCCTTCCAACTGGAGGGCCCGCAAGGAGCCCGAGGCTCCCGCGCCACCTGCTGGCCTTGGGGGGGGGTCATCCTGGGCCCTGCGGCAAGTCACTGGATATCCCCGCTTCCCCTGAAACCAAATTTCAAGCCTCGTCATTCAGAACCTCTCCAGGGCAGCAATGACCAAAGTGACCCGTGTGTGAGGCACCATGTGCCAGGGCTGGCAAAGGGTCTGGTGGGCCCAGGGAGCCTGCAGATGGGGGCTGGGAAGCAGGACCGCTCCCCCACAGGCCGCCCCAGGGCTGAAGGTGGAAGAAACTGGAGGACATCGGAGCAGCAGGGAGGCGGAGGAAGAGGAAGCTCTGCGCGCAGGCTCCGCGGTGAGCTGCGCGGGCCCGGGGCTCCGGAGGGTCCGGAGGGGGGAGGACGAGGCCGGCAGACTGGGCCGCACACCCTCCTCGTGAGGGCGAGCTGTTCCCAACGGGCACGTGAAGCAGGCGGAATGGGTTCTGGGAATCCGGTCACAAGGTCTGGTTGCAGCTTCAAAGTCATTTCAGCAACAGCCACAACGTAGCCTGGTTTTGAAGGCAGACGCAAAGTTGCCTCTCTCCCATGTTTTCACAAGTTGCTACTGATGGGTACTGAGCTGACTGGTG
The DNA here is from genome assembly GCF_017311325.1 of Ursus maritimus. Classification (NCBI taxonomy): domain Eukaryota; kingdom Metazoa; phylum Chordata; class Mammalia; order Carnivora; family Ursidae; genus Ursus; species Ursus maritimus. The sequence continues at coordinate 63,432,764 of NW_024423897.1, forward strand.
TGAGGTGGCCAGATTACACGTTCGCTCCTGAGGAACGTGCGTCTGAAACAACCCAACCTCACCCTCCGGTGCACTGTGGATGCCGGGCCCAGGCCTCCAGATTTAACACCTTCCTCTGCGAATCCACAGGCTCTGAGGAAGTCCCGTGGTCACCGAGGCGGCTGTTCCTCCTTGGACAGAAGCGCCTTCAAAATCTGTTCAAAAAGCGGTCGTCCCTCTACTTTCCCAGGAGTCTTCCAGTCACGTCTCAGCCTTTGCTGGTCTATAAAATTGCATGTGGTCCAGAAAATCCAGAATCTCAAAGGCATTTCGAAGACCACACAGCATATGAGCATCAAGCTGGATGACATCCCGGTCGCGGATTTCTGAGCCCGACAGCCGGCCGAGAGCGGGGGAGTGAGCAGTAAGGGATTCGTGAGCCTCCCCGGCAGTCGCGGAAACAGTTTCGGCACGTCAAACCTGTGACTCCGGGCTTTGAAGGTGTGTGCTGTGAACCCTTCTGCTGAGAGCCCGTTTCTCCCTCTGACATGCAGACCTCGCCGCTGGGCTCTGCTCTGAGAGCCCTCTCCTGCTGGACGGCGCCTCTGCGTCGGTCCTTCCCTCCTGGGGAATCTGCTCCTTGTCCTCTGAGTCCGACAGGAGCTGCGCCACCGCCAGGTGCCCTGACCAGGGTTGTCTGCTTCTGCTAACCTGGCCCACGGCTGCCTGGCCTCCCCCAGCCCCTGCCCCACACACGGCCTGCCCGCCGGGGGCTCTCCTCTCCTTTCCCCACACGCTGTTCTCCAGCTTATTGAGTGCACTTCCGTCCAGATGTGCCCCGACCTCCACCACGGAGTCCTTCCTTGAAAGAATTTCCATTTGGCGTCCCTAAACTTAGGAACCTGGATAGAATGGTGACTGGTGCCTGGCACCTTTAGCAGAGACCAAAGAGAGGGAACAGGTTTTCACTGAGGGAGAAGGGGGGACCCCAGACTCCACAGGGTTTGGCACATGAGGGCCCCCATATACACACGCCTGAGGGAGTGTGAACGCTCTCAGGCTCCCACCCGGCCCTGGGTCTCTGGACTTTCTCCCTGTTCTAGGGACTCCCCACTTCCCTCTCGATTTTACTCATGACCCCAAATCCAGGATCAGGTCTTCCTGGGGTGACTGCGAACCTGCCAGACAGCCTCCTTGACCTCGTTGCAGAGGCCTGGCAGGTACCATATCTGCCCCAAGGTAGGGCCCTCCTCCCCACAGCATCCACACCTCTGTCCGTGTCTGAGAAGGTGCGGCGTGCAGCCCTGCACCCGGATTTAGTCAGGCACTGGATAAGGACTGCTGTGGGGGGAAGGGGTCATGCCCACATGGGCTGGTCCTGGCTGACCCTGCCTTTAAGGTCCGCAGTGGCGACCCAGGAGATGGGCGGGAAGCTCCTTCCCGGTGACCGTGTCCGACCGCGGGGGAGCACAGTTGATGGATGCAGGAGCGGGCTCTTTCTGCCACTTTCCACGTCCACACTCAGGACCCCCACCTCAGCCTGAGATTCACACTGGGGGTGAGTCCGGGCATGGCTGCACTCAGCTGCTCCTGGGTCATGAGGGAGCCATGAGGTGCTCGGTGCCCTGAGGACAGGAGCCACCCTGACTCACCTGCAGCGCTGTCAGAGCCTGGAAGAGAGCAGGGGCAGCCGGACCCTCGCGAGCGTCCACCAGGATGACCAGTCCCAGCTCCTGCACCTCTTTCCTGGAGAGAGAGACAGACTGTTAGCCGCTGCAGGCCACGTCTCTTCCACGACCAGCTTCTTCACCTCTTGGTGAGATGCCCTGGGCTGCCCAAGTTCTGACACATGTCAATCTTCTGCTTCCTGAGGAATCGAGCGGCCTGCCAGGGGCAGACAGGGCAGCTGGGTTCACTGTGGTGGATCAGTCCTGTCTGATGGCCTCTCGCGCCAGGGGAACTGCATGTTTGCATTTGCTGTGGCTGCTTTCTCTCCCACACCACCCCATCACACAGCACAGGCCCTGGAGCCTTCTTGTGGGAGGGTGCTTGTTTGGGTTGTAACACGATGTGGAGTTCTACTCCGATGGGAGTGGACAAGAACCAGACGTGGCCGGCTCGTCTCAGGACTGCAGCTCCAGGCCAATCACTTGGCTCACCGTCTTTCCAGAGCTCAAGGGGGACAGCAGAGCACCCTCTAAAGGTGGGAATACTGCCTTGTCACGCCCCTGCACGAGAGCTCTGTCCCTACTGTGATCGTGACTGTAAGCTGTAGTTCTAAACAGGACAACATACTAGACTACGGCAGGGCCTGGATCCAGCCCCACCGTCCAGGAGCAACTAATCTCACCTCAGCCCCACGCGTGGGTGCTGGTCTTGAACGGACACGCACTCTCACTCTGGCCCGCTCGCACAAAGCGGGGAGAGCCGCACGTCGCACCAAAGCCCGTCCTGGTCAAAAGGGCGAGTGTGCCGCACAGGGAAGGTGTGTTCCATTTCGGGTGTGACTGCTAAGGAATGCTTCTGAAGGCGGTGTGTCTGGGGAAGCTGGAGTGGTAAGGGCAGAGTAGACCGTGGTGTTCTGGTGTCAAAGCCGGACGCAGAAAAGGTGAGGCTGGGAGAACACCTCCATCTCACTCCCTCTCTCAGCTGGCCAGCTCTGCACGCAGGCCTCCTCTGCCACGGAAGCCACTTTGTGACCTGCGTGGCTTGAAGCGCTGGAGTTCACATGTCTGGGAGCAGTGCTGTCAGGAGCTGGGCACNNCGCTCCACTTCCTCCAAGGGTCCTGTGTCCCTCCTGGTCCCCAGTGACCTCCCTCTTCTGACACTCCCACTTCTGGTCTCTCTTCACCCCTGATCTCCCGTGGTCTCCCTGAATTTGTGTCTCAAGGTTTGCTCCTGGCCTCAGAGGCAGGGCCGGGTCTCACTGCCACACTGACTGGTTCGGCCTGGGAAACACCCCTGGCGGCTCTAGACCCACACGTTCTCCTCCACCGATCTCACCCACTTGGTGGCTTTGCTGAAGGGGATGGCCGCACAGTGAACAACCCAGCCCCTTTCTGGGGGCTGCTTCCCAAGTTCAGAGACTGCTGGACCCTCCACCTGGGCTGGCTCAGAGGGATCCAGTGACTCACAGTCTGGGTAGTACAGGATTAGATGGGAGGAAATGCCCCCAGGCCACCCAGCATGAACCCCTAGACCAAACTTGCTTCTCTCTGCCTGCCTCCTGTGGTGGATGGAGCTGGCTGGCTCCCCTCGTCGGGCTCCACTGAGCCCGTGGCCATGTACAGATCTGCTTGCCATGTGCAGGCCATGTGCATTTCTGCAGAAGCCTCACGCTGTGTTCCTGCATTGCCCTGGCTTGTCTACCAGAGGTCCGCGTGGCCTTCAGGCCCAGAGCACCCCCTGCCTACATGGGGTCTTTAGTCCTCACTCCTGCCTCCTGACTCAGAAAGTGACTGGCTGCTCTGGGGCTCGTGTGTGCTCTTCCTTCTGCTCAGAATGTCCTTCCCTTCTTGTCTGCAAACACTCACCTTCCTCAAGGACACAGAGCACATCCGGAGTCCCCTCCCCTGGCTGAGGCTGCAGCCCCTCCCCGCATTGTGGGCTTGTCTTACGCTGGGAGATGCAACAATTTGGGTTCCCATATGTGTCCCTTTGAGGCTGGAGCCATATTCTGTTCTTTTTTGGTACTCTCGTGCAGTGGTGGATGGGTGGGTGGGTTCCTTCACACCCAGGATAGATGGATGGATGACGGCCAAGGTCCGTCCTGATTTTAAGATTGCATATCTGAGTTTGATGGATGTCCATTTACAAGGCACGCTCCCGGGAACACCTGGCTCCCTGTAACACAGCTGCAGTAACCCATAACCAGACACGCTGGGCGCTCTTCCTGGTAATTAATGCTGACACCCTGGGGACTTCGTTCTGAGAGCTGAAGGCATGTGTCACATCCCACGACGCGGAGGTGGATTTCGGCTCCTCAAGGGGCGACAGTCAATCTGGACGCTAACAAAATTGCAACGCTTGTGGGGAAATAATCAGCCAAACCAGGAGGCCCCACCACGAGTTACCCTAAGTGCTTTAGGGTATTTTTCTCAGCAGAGGCCTTACTTGGAGCTTCCCGAGCCGGTGAAGACATCTGCCCTGGGAGGGGAGTGGGGCTGTCTGACTTTTCTGTGGAAAAGGCAGAGGGCTACAGATCCCAGGTCAAGTCTTGTCCCTGCCAACCCCACAGGGACCCTAACACCTACTGTTGGTGTTCCGTTGTGGAATGGAGAGGACAGCGCTCAGCCCGACAGGCCAACCAGGCTGAGTACGCAGAGGGTATAAACTCCGAAACTACAGAAGGCTATTGTCCTTGTCAATCGGGACTGCTCTCCATTACTGCCCTGAGTTAACTCTGGAAGCTCCCATAAAAGAAAGCTGTTGGTAAATAGAAAATGTCATTATCTCAGTGCTGTGGTGTTTCCTTGAGGCTTACAAAGTATAAGTTACTGTGAGGACAAGTCTGTATATTTTTTCAGGGTATTTCTTTATATTTTGAAATCTGTGCTGAGAGATAACTTTGAAATCCCAGGCTCACCCAAAGGCAGTGAAGCTGGTGCCCTCAGATAATTGGGAATCTTGCTCTGGGAAAGGGGTGTCAGGGAGCACACTTTCTTTTCCTGCCTAATTGTTCCCACACTGAATCTACCTATGCTATTTCGGAAGAAATTCCAACAGAAAGTTCACGCACCATAAAGAGCACGAGGTCACGTCACGAGGCATCACGTAACATGTTCCTACCTGAGCTCACATCATATGATGTGCATCTCGTCACTGAGCGAGAGAACATCACGGATGTACCATGAAGATGACGCTCTGGACTTCAGCCTACAGACTTTACACAGACTATTTCTAACCCCCCTGACACTCCTTCAAGGCAGCTGCTACAATCCCAGGTTATGGGGAGGACACAGGCTTATGGACCATCTACCTGTCAGTAAGGGTACACCTGGGATCTGAGCCAGGCTGTCTGACCTTGGAACCAAGCTCGGCAGCTGGGCAACCCTCCTTCCCCTAGGGGCTGTCTTCACCCAGCACCTCGGGGACTCTTGGTCTGGAGGCCATAAGGGCTGTCCAAAGCATGCCTGCCTCTGATGGGATCAACTTGAAATAACACACTTTAACCATCCTGGACTCCTGCTCTCCTGTCTCTGTCCTCGGTCCACGAGGAGATCTGAAGCCATGCCCTGGTGCAGACCTGCTCCACACGTCGTCATCGCGCAGGATCCAGGTGGTGTGGCTTCCCAGAGTTCCACGTCAGGGAGGACAGGTCTCTCTTAAGGGGCTGGCCTGCTTTCCTCCTGGTATGCGGCAATGCCTAGCTAAGCACAAGGGTCACTTCGCATGAATCAGTCCTTGCTGCTCTGGGTACCAGGTCCTATCATTTGTATGATTTCTTGACCCACTTATTCTAAAGCTTCTGTTTATATCAGTTAGGTCTTTATCCAGAAGGAGGTGGAGTGTAAAAGATGTATGTACATAGTGCACAGAGCAAGTATTAACCAATGCAGAGCAACACAGAGCTCAAGGCTGGAGCGTGTGTCAGAGCCCGGATTCAGCGGGGAGAGGTCGGGGCGAGCGGGAGGGCAGGAAAAAGACAGCAGGAGCCTGAGGGGCAGCTGGGAGCCCCCGAGGCTGCAGACAGAGACCCTCACACGAGGCCGCAAGCTTGTGCAGGTATGACCCCAAGGTCTGAATGCTGGGAACCTGGCTGTCCCACCTGGGGATGCTGTGGAAGTACTGCAACAGGCGGGTCAGCTCGAAGCTGGAGGTGTGTTTGCTGGACCAGAGCGGGCCCCTCGCGCACACCTGCACCACTGCTCTCCCCTGGTGGTCTCGGGTCCCTGAAGAAACAGAGGGCATCATGAGGGCGCAGCTCCAGTGGGGACATGCATGGCTTCAAGCTTGAGAAATACTGAACTAGGGTCTGCGAACTGTTGAGCTATTGGCTTAGATGTGAGATCTACTGGAGAGAGGGCCTGGCACTCGCCTGGGCAGGTGACAGCTAAACTCACCTAAAAGCATGACTGGGCATTGCTATGGCCTGAGTGTTTGTGTTGCCCCCAAATCCTATGTTGAAACCTAACCCCAGTGTGGTGATACTAGGGTACTAGGTGGGCCTATGGGAGGTGCTTACGTTATGAGCGTGGAGCTCCACGAACGGGATTCATGCCTCTTACAAAACAGACCTCAGACGGCTCCCTCACTCTTTCCACCATGTGAGGACACTGAAAAAGGTGTCAACTACAGACCAGGAAGAGGGGCCCTCACTACACCCTGCCTGTGCTGGCACCTTGACCTTGGACTACCAGCTTCCAGAACAGAGAAATCCATGTCTGTGGTCTAGAAGGCATCCAGTCTCTGGAATGTTGTTATACCTGCCCAGAGTAAGACGGCCATACTCACCTGGGAGGGTGATGACCCCGGAGTGCAGGAGCTCCTGGCTGACCTCCAGCACCTGCCTAGGCGCCTGGTTGGGCACATCTCCCGTGCTGGGTGGCTGTCCTCCTCTCTCGGGGCACAGCGGCTCAACAAGCACGTCTGAAATCCGGCCAGGATCATGCCCTCGGAAGGTGCTGCTGTCTCCGTCGACACCAGCTAGATAACAGAAAGAGACCTGGTCAAAGATGAAGGGTTTCTCTAGTTTGAAGGCAGCTATTCAGCTTGCCACAAACACAAGGAGAAAATCATGTGTGAACATACTGGGTCCCATGAGAACTTGTCCTATTTCTGGTGGAAAACATCAGTGTGTCACACCTGACAGGACAGGCGCATTCCTGAGCACTAGGGCATGAATGAACACAAGAAAGCTGAACATTCCAGTTCACCAAGAGTGCTCACTACTTTTTTTTTTTTTTTAGAAGTTAATATTGTTTTAATGCTATTATCTATTATCTGACCCACAAAAATTAATCATTTTTAAACTGACATAATAATTATATTTTTATAGTAAAAGAAAAAATGTTTTTGATCTAGGACACAATCCAGCATCACTCATTGCAAATATTTGTCCTGTCTCATTAGTCTTATTTAATCCAGAGCAGTTCTTCAGTCTTTGTTCATCTCTCATGTTCTTGATATTTTTGAAGAATGCAGTCCAGTTATTTTGTAGAATGTCCCTCAATTTGAGTTTGTCTGATGTTATAAATCTATTTGGGTTAAGCATTTTTTGGCAGTAACACCACTGATGTGATGTTATATCAAGAGTGCTCACTACTTAAACACACTTCAGGGAGAACATTTTTATACTGAATAATGTCATCCTAATTTATTTTCTCATATAGATTTCCCAAAGAGTGTCACAAAAATATATCCACAGGGGTAAGAGCACCCTGAAGGCAGGCAGCATCATAGTTGGGGGTGCCTACCTCTCCTGTATCACCCAGCGGGGGGGGGGGGACCTGGATCTCCTGCATCAGAGGGGGGGACCTGGATATCCTGCAAAACCCGGGGGACCTGGATCTCCTGTATCACCCGGAGAGGGGGAGACCTGGATCTCCTGCATCACACGGGGGACCTGGATCTCCTGCATCACCCAGAGGGGGACCTGGATCTCCTGCGTCACCCAGAGGCACCTGGATCTCCTGCATCACCCAAGAGGAGGAGACCTGGATCTCCTCGTCACCCAGAGGGGGCACCTGGATCTCCTGCCACCCAGAGGGGGACCTGGATCTCCTCGTCACCCAGAGGAGACCTGATCTCCTGCTCACCCAGAGGGGGAACCTCGATCTCCTGCGTCACCCAGAGGGGGGGACCTGGATCTCCTGCATCACCCAGAGAGGGGAGACCTGGATCTCCTGCGTCACCCAGAGGGGACCTGGTCTCCTACGTCACCCAGAGGGGACCTGGATCTCCTGCATCACCAGAGGGAGACCTGGATCTCCTGCGTCACCCAGAGGGGGACCTGGATCTCCTGCGTCACCCAGAGGGGGAGACCTGGATCTCCTGCGTCACCCAGAGGGGGGGACCTCGATCTCCTGCGTCACCCAGAGGGGGGGACCTGGATCTCCTGCATCACCCAGAGGGGGAGACCTGGATCTCCTGTGTCACCTGGGGGGGGAGGACCTGGATCTCCTGCATCACCCAGAGGGGGGGACCTGGATCTCCTGCATCACCTGGGGGGGGAGGACCTGGATCTCCTGCATCACCCAGAGGGGGGCCCTGAAGGGGAGGGCTCATGTTCATGCACGAGCTTGGAGGAGACAGCAGTGGCCGAGGCTTGTGGGTCTGTTCCTCAGCCCTGTTTCTACACTGCACTTCACAGGGGGTGAGCCACACCGCAGACAGAGCAAGCAGATTCAAACCCCCAGCCTTGCAACCCTCAGGGCCTGTGTTGTCCCAGCGAGGGGAGATGGTTTTAGCCAGAGCTGGTTGGCACCTAAGACCCTGTGGGGCACCCTGAACCAATTTGGGGTTTGCTTTCCTCTTCCTGAACTTCTTACAGTACTAATGTCTTACAACTCTGTTAACAGCTCTCTCATTCTAGCTGGACCAGAAAAGCCCACAGCATTCTTTTTATATATCTATTTCAAAAACAACTTTGGGCCGCTGGGGTGGCTCAGTCAGTTAAGCATCTGACTCTTGATCTCAGCTCAGATCTTGATCTCAGGGTCATGAGTTCAAGTCTCACTTTGGGCTCCACACTGGGCGTGCAGACTATTTCAAGAAAAAATAATTTAAAAAATAAAACAAAGCAACTTTGTTAGGTATATTTTACATATAATAAAACTCACTCGTTTCAAGCGTATAATTAAGAGGATTTTAGCAACTTTACCAAGTGGTGCAAGCAACACTATAGGTCAGTTTTAGAACACTTCCATCCCTCCAGAGAGACCCTTCATGCCCATTTACTACAAACGTGCACCTCCCACCCCTGACAACTGCCTGTGTGCGTTCTGTCCTGGACCATTCGTACAAATGCAGTGAGACACTATGGGGTCTCTTGTGTCTGACCTCTTTCACTCAACACAACTGCTTTTGAGGTTCATACCTGACGTCTCCTGGGTCTGAGTGTCATTCCTTCCACGGGTCTCATCCCACTGTGTGATGGGCCACATTTTTTGTCTGTCCCTTCACCAGCTGATCGGTCACAACTGCATAGTACCCTTGAGAATGAATTTTTTCATGTACGTTCAAGTATTTTCTAGGATATGTCAACAGCATTGGTAAAATTTTGGGGTTCCCAAGTGTTCTAATGCTTTAATTCTACACTGACCTCAAACTTCCTCACATGGATGGGGGAGCAAACAACACATTCGTGTGGACTTTTCTTATTAGGCATCTTCCTAGTTGAGGAGGTCATTCATGTGGGCTTTTCCTGAATTCAGTTTGCAGACTGTGGGACAGTGAACGGAGAGGTCTGAGGTCCTGGGGGCTACGTATGAAAATGGATAGGAATAAAAGCAGTACCCTCATGTGGCTAATCAAGAAACAGCGGCTCAGTTGCCACTAGCTGAATAAACATGATATTCTTGAAATAAATTGAAATGTCACATTTAGTGTTTTGAAATTAGGTTGATTCTACGTTCAAAGAAGAGACAAAGCAAAGTCTCAGTAGCTGGAGCAAACTGGAACAGAGGAAAGCAATTGGAAGAGAAAAGAAGCAGCTGGAACAGACGAGGAGCAGCTGGACAGGAGGAGTAGCTGGAACAGGAGCCATAGCTGAAACAGAGGAGAAGCAGCTGGAACAGAGGAGGAGCAGCGTCTGGAACAGAGGAGCAGCAGCTGCAACAGAGAAACAATGTCTGTGCTGTGGAAGAGTGAGTGTGCTAATTGTTACTTGTTCAACTTAGGTTTTAGCAGGATGTCCAGCTGAGGCATTTTCCTACGTTGAAGAAGATACGAGTTCTAGGGCCACACCACAAACTGTGCACTCCAGGGACAAGTGTGTGTCCAGGCAGCAAGGATGGAGGGGAATGTCTGTATCAACAAGCCACTGGCTACTCACTGGGTGACCGATCATCGAAGCCCTCTGCCCAGGCCTCCGGTGCCACCGCCCAGCTTCTCATGGGAGGAAGCAGCGTCCTCTTTATCCACAGGTGCCTCCTTCTTCCACGGCTCTGGACAGTCCGCAGGAGGTGACAGGTGGAGGAAGAAGGGAAGAGTGCTCCCAGGAAGGGAACTCCCCGCTTCAGGCGAGGGAGACAAGACTTCTCTCCCCACCAGCCCTCAGTGCTAACTATGCGTAGTCTCTGGAGCTGAGGAGGCAAAGCCCACCGGGGCCCCAGAGAAATGACTACTTGAGAACGCCACGTCTCTGACGACAAGACTGGCATCTGCAGGGGGCTACGTGACACACAGGGAGCCAGTGGGCCCAACCTGGTTTGTACAAGCTACACCCAGTGCCTCCATGACGGCCAGTATCCTGGCTGCACTCAAACGTGTGTCCCACGCTGCCTCCCTGTCCACGGACGCTGTGCCTACATGTCCACAGACAGCACCTACACAGCTGGCACTTCTCGTAGACAGACGTGTACTTGACTACGTTTTAGGGTGAGTCTTGTGGTGAAGACACGGGCTGTCTCCTTGCTGAGATGAGCTGCAGACATGAGTTTTCACTGCGTCATCCAGCGTGTGTGAGACTGTGTTTTCCACCCAATACAAACAGCAGAGTTTAGGCCCTGGAAACAATGTTCAGGGCGTTATTGCTTTGTTTTAATTTTAACTGAAATGCAGGGAGGCAGTAGAATGTTCTTAAAAAGTGCTAACCCAAAGCCAGTAATTATAAAACTTCTTGTGGTAAGTGGGTGTGTGCTCTAGCTGTGTGGATCCTGTCAGAATTCCAGGCAGGAGCAGGCACCCTCATTTCGGAAGCAGCAGGCCTGGTGTTGCCCAGGTGAGGAAGCACAGCTTCACTGTGTCGGAGGCTGGGGCTAACCTGCCTTCTGAGGGCTCCCGTTCTTAACCTCCTCCAAAGTCACTGCTTTTGTTCTTCACAGAACATTTCTTTATTCAAAAACGGGAAATATTTTACCTAAGAAATACGTTTTCATTCCTTCCCTTTCATTCTTGATGCCCTCAAACATCCCTTTAAGCAACCATGTTTTCCCTCCAGAGCAGTGTGGGAGACAATTCCAGTAGGTAGGGAATAGTTCAGCATGTTTTGACGGCTTCTGAGGTGGAAATCAGGGGTTAGTGCTATTAACCATGAGCATAGCTTCCAACTTACCTACAGGAAAGGAGTATTAATGCAATGTGGCGGGGTGAGTGGTGACCCCAAAAGGACGGGTCTACCCAGAACCTGTGAACATCACCTTACTTGGAAAAGGGTCTTTGCAGGTGCGAATATGAAGTGTATGGTGGGCGCTGAATCCAAAGATAGGTCTCCTTGTAAGAGAAAGGAGGGGAAGGTTTGACGCACACAGAGACACGGGGAGATGATGCTTGGACGAGGGGAGCCCTCTGCAGCTGGAAGCACCCTCTCCTAGAGCCTCAAGGGAGCACAGACCTACCAATGCCCTGATGTCATACTTCTGGCACCGGAACCGACAGGATGAATGTCCCAAGTCACCCTGTCTGCAGTACCCTGTTGTGGCAGCCACAGGAACGGAGCATGTGTGAACGTTATGTTCAACAGTTGATACGGATGTGGCCACAGGCTTCTCCTGGGTCCACTGACCAGAGGAAGGTCATGGTGTGGCAAGGAAGGAGGAGGAGGGGAAGGAGTGGGGGAGGGGTGTAGGGGCAGGGTTGGGGAAGAGCAGGAAGGGTCAGGGGCAGGGCATTACCTGGACTCTCCGCTGGGGTGCATGGGGGGCAGCTGGGGCCTGCACTTCTGGTCCCCTCGGCTTGTCCTCCTAAGAGACCTCCCAGCCTGCTGCTGACTGAGTGCTGGGAGGCTCGCCGCGTGTCACCTCGCCAGCTCCTGAGGGACCTGTCCCAGGACCGAGACCTCCTGGGAAGGGTGCTCCTTGTGGCTCCTGGACGTTTTTCCTGATGTGGGCTCTCCACAGGGTCTCCCCAGGAGCTGGGCATTTCCTTCTCGGTCGGGCTGGCTGCTGCCCTGGCCCCCGTGGTCTGGGAGCTGCAGGCCTCTTCCCCAAGGGACTCTTCGGAACTGGAGCCCAGGGGCATGGGGTTCCGCAGGGCTTCCATGTAGGACTTTCTGAACCAGCGTCTGGACTCCATGCAGGCTGGGTCCCTGGGCAACTGCCTTCTGCAGCTTGGGCTGCCCCTGTCCTCACAGACAGTGAGGGCCTGGGGGCCGTCCCTTTTGTCTGTGGCATCCAGGCTCCTTCTCGGTCCTTCGCATGGGCCCGGCTGTGAGGGCCCAACCCCTATAAGGCCTCCGTTGGAGCTCCCAAATGGGCTCCTAGGGCCTTCTAACCCAGCTCTTCCTGGGGAAGGTTGGTGGCTGGACTGGTCACTGCCAGGATGTCGATGGCAGTGGGGCGGGGTTGGGGTATTGCTGGAAGGGGTGGTCTCCCAGGGACGGGTGTTGGCCATGGCTGGTGCTGCGGCCAGAGCTCTGGAGGTGCTCCTGGAGGGCGGCTGCTCAGGCCCAGGACAGCTGCAGGGGGGCAGGACAGTTCTGAATGTGGGCACAAAGATGGGGTCTGTGACATTACTCCATGGGGTACGGAAGACGGCGGAGCCTGAGGTCAGCAAGCAGTTTTGTAAGGGGACACTGTTACGCTCCCCATTCAGCCATTCCAGGAACTCTCCCGTGAAGACACAGCTGTACATGGCCTCGGGGACAGTGACTTCTTCCGAGCCCCGGCCAAGCTGGGAGAGGCATTTTAAAACCAATCTGGCTGACTGCTTCCCCACTGATGTGACTTGCAGGTAGAAGTCCCCAGGCCTGAGCCTGACTCCGCGGAGGGATGCCAGCTGCACCACCACCTTCTCATGGATGCACAGCGGCCAGCCTTCGTGGAAGAAGATGAGGCCCGTGTACCTGGCCTGGCACAAGAGAGGGAGGGAAGGGTTAGACTTCTGTGGTAGCTCCTCGTGGGAGGCCAGGGGGAGGTGGGCAGCAGGACAGGAGGGAGGAATCCACAGAAGGAGCTGCCCAGGCAGTCCCACCACAGGCAGCCTGGGGGCTCTGGGGAGAGTCTCTCCTAGGAGCTGTCCCCACCTGGGGAAGGGGCGAGACCTTCACACTCTTTCCACACCAGCCCTTAGTCTAAGCTCCACGGCGCTTCTGGCTTTCCCAGGCGCCCACAGGCAGCCCCCCAAAGGGAGGGCTACTTCCGGAATCGCGGGGTCAGGGGGCACCATGAGACGACGGTGGGATCCGTCTGGGCGCTAACAATATGGCGACAGGCTCCCACGCAATGCAGCGGGGTCCTTCTACTAACGTGAAAGGGCCCATGAAGTTGGCAACTCAGCTGTAGACGATGTGGGGGAGCTGTGAAGTGCATCTTTGAAAAGAACCTGCTGTAGAAAGGGTGCAGACTGCAGGACGGCTAAGACACAGGCAAATACAGACCGAGTCTGGCACGGGCATGAGAATGTCCAGCAGTTTGGGGAACGAGGGGTGGGACCCCCAACGTGTCCGAAGCCGCAGCTGCAGGTCCTAACGTGGGACCACGTCCTACCACACCAGTTCAGTTACCACATACCTTGCTTCTCCTCACTCTAGCACTGACTTACTGTACAAACATTATCATAATAGAGGAAATAAAAAAGAAATAACCTCATTCTGATATATCTCAAGATTTGTGACTTTTCTCTTATCCATGCAAGACACGACTTCTCTAACCCACAGTAACAACGCAGACACAGCTCGGGTGTTCCGCCAACATTTCCCCACGTTCCTCTCCTATAGTTGCTGTCCTGGTGGCGACTTGCCTGTCCTCTGTGGTCCGAGATCTACCGTGCTTCTCTCTCTTTCTATTATAAATAGTAAATGCAAGCAATGTTTCCCTGATACCATTTCTTTTTCCTTTAAATTACTGTTTTAGGAAACATTTCTGGGATTAGGGTTAAGGATAAAAGATCGTGCCTGTCCTTGGTGACTCTTGGCCATATGACCAATCTGCCATCAAAAGACGCGTTGTCAGCAGCGATGAGTCCCTGGGACAGTTTTGCCAGGACCCAGCGGCATGAGGCTTCACGCTGAGGAATCTTATCCTGAAGTAACATATTTACTGTGGAATACTGTTGTTTTCATTCACACTTATGTGATCATGAAGCCAACCCCTTTTTCGATATTTGTTTCTTTTCTGTGAAGTTTCTGTAGGTATTTTTGTTCCTTTTATGAACTGCCGCCTTGTCTTTGCCTTCTTTTTTTTTTTTAAGATTTTATTTATTTATTTGACAGAGAGAGAGACAGCCAGCGAGAGAGGGAACACAAGCAGGGGGAGTGGGAGAGGAAGAAGCAGGCTCATAGCGGAGGAGCCCGATGTGGGGCTCGATCCCACAACGCCGGGATCACGCCCTGAGCCGAAGGCAGACGCTTAACGACTGAGCCACCCAGGCGCCCCTTGTCTTTGCCTTCTTAGTGCTGTGAGGTTTTTAAAAAATTTAACGAGACAATAATTTTTGTCCTCACCATTTGCAAACGTCTGTCTGCGTTACGTATCGACTAGCTGCTCACACTTGTCCCAGTTCACTTGCGTTATAGTCATGTTCCTTTCCTCTCTATAGAAGCTTAAATTTTATACAAGTTGAATTTCTTGAATTTTTGGGGTATCTTTTCTCTCCTTAAAACTTAAAATCTTACTGAAGGTTGCCTTTTGCATTTATTTCAGTTTTCCTCAGAGTTGAGGTCTAGAAAATGCTTCATATTTTCATGCATCTGGAGTTGGAAATGGTACCTTAAATACACTGGTATGTTCTTACGAGCCAAGGCCTCCTCAACTGGGTTCCTGCCCTGCACTCACCCTGGGCCGCAGGAAGGGGGCGCCGTCCAGCCTTCCAGGAGCCGGCAGCCTGGGGTGAGGGGAGGGTCTGGCACCGATGAAGCTGATATTTACTGGGCACCTGTGGCCACGCTTCATTAAAAGTTAAGATTTTCAAATTGAAAAAATAAAACCTGTGCATTGCAAAACCTGGAGGATTCAGAAAAAAAGAAAATAATAATCCCAACACCAAGTCCCAGAGGTCAGCATTGCTGACATTTATGTGTGTTTCATTATTTTTCCCGTGTATTTCTAAGGGTTGAGACCCCATCACAAAAATACAATAGTGCATGGTAACAGCATTCATTCCCGTGCTATGAGAAACTCTTCACGCAGACCATTGTTAGATATGTCCCCCCCCCAATTTTGCTCTAATTAAAATATCAAGCCCATCATTGGGCCTGGAGCCCACCTGGATGTCAGATGCTTCTAACAGAATTGGAGGCCACAGAAGTTGAAAGGTGTGGCCATGTGGGGCCCCTGGGAAGCCCCCTGGGGGTGCACAGGTGTGGCCGGTGTCGCTGGTGCGTGGTCAGCGCCCGCCCCACGGTGGACATGAAGATCCAGGTATCGTCCAGCCCTGTGGTCAGCAGCGGTGAGACTCCCAACGGCCACCAGGGAGAGAAGGTCAACCTAAACTGTGGCCCAAAGGTGTGCAGAGGGGTCAGCAGTGTGAGCCCCAGGAACAAGCTTCATGGCAGAAAGTTCTGGGACCCAAGGGTCCAAGGCTGATTGTCACTAGGAGGAGTCCCCTTTCCTGTAGGGTCTGAGCAGACTCAGGGTGGAGAGTGTGGGAGGACTGTGTAGCTCTCACACCCCAGCTCTGGCACTCCCCATCCTGGCCTGAAAACCGCTCTACCGTCCAGATCCCAAAGGGCACAGTTGGGAGAAGCCTCTGAGGCTGGGCTGGAGACAGCTGGCGCCTCTCCTCTGCTCTTTCCTGCCACTGCAGGCAAGCTGCAGCCACCTCAGAGTGGAGCAGCAGCCCTGGCAGCAGTGGTTCTGTCCGTCAGGTGGCAGGGCAGGGGGTAAAATGTGCCAGATGTTTGCAGCTGGCACCTCTGTCCCCGCAGTGGGAAGCAGACACGGTGCAATGGCCTCGAGCAGCTGACTGGTACAATGTGACGATCTTTAACCAACACTGACCGAGTGCCAACAACATGCCCAGCACTTTGCATGCATCTGGGCGTTGAACCCCTACCCCACAAGATGATCTCCTGGGGGGACTCACGGGCCGCAGGTAACAAGGTGCCTGGTGACTCTCGGTTAAGTGATGGGGAGGATGAATTCTCCCCCTGCAAATGTGAAGGAGACAAGCCCCGTGGTCGGAGCAGAGGCTCAGCAACACCTTCGAGAACAGGGTGCTCTCTATTTCAGAGCCGTTATGTCCATGTGTTCATCCTGATGCTGGTCATCACATGGGCACAGGGACAGCTGCCCCAGCCTAATGATCACATCTTTACACAATGTGATGCCCCAGCTTTTTCTTTTTCAACATTTCCTTGGCGATTCGGGGTCTTTTCTGATTCCACATGAATTTAAGGATTATTTTTTCCAGCACTTTGAAAAATGGCATTGGTATTTTGATCGGGATGGTGTTGGAAGTGTAGATTGCTCTGGGTAGCGTGGACATTTTAACTATGTTTATTCTTCCGATCCATGAGCATGGAATGTTTTTCCATTTTTCTGTGTCTTCTTCAATGTCAACTAATCTTTGTCAAAGCAGGAAAAAACATCCAGTGGAAAAGAGACAGTCTCTTCAATAAATGGTGCTGGGAAAATTGGACAGCTACATGCAAAAGAATGAAACTTGACCACTGTCTCACACCATATGCAAAGATAAACTCTAAATGGATGAAAGACCTCGATGTGAGACAGGAATCCATCAAAATTCTAGAGGAGAACATAGGCAGCAACCTCTACGACATCGGCCACAGCAACTTCTTTCATGACACGTCTCCAAAGGCAAGGGAAACAAAAGCAAAAATGAATTTTTGGGACTTCTTCAATATAAAAAGCTTCTGCACAGCAAAGGAAACAGTCAACAAAACAAAGAGGCAGCCCACGAAATGGGAGAAGATATTTGCAAAGGACACTACAGATAAAGGGCTGGTATCCAAGATCTACAAAGAACTTCTCAAACTCAACACCCAAAAAACAAATAATTAAATCAAAAAATGGGCAGAAGATATGAACAGACACTTTTCCAATGAAGACATACAAATGGCTAACAGACACATGAAAAAATGTTCAACATCATTAGTCATCAGGGAAATTCAAATCAAAACCACATTGAGATACCACCTTACACCAGTTAGAATGGCAAAAATTGACAAGGCAGGAAACAACAAATGTTGGAGAGGATGTGGAGAAAGGGGATCCCTCCTACACTGTTGGTGGGAATGCAAGTTGGTACAGCCACTCTGGAAAACAGTGTGGAGGTTCCTCAAAAAGTTGAAAATAGAGCTACCTTATGATCCAGCAATTGCACTACTGGGTATTTACCCCAAAGATACAGATGTAGTGAAAAGAAGGGGCACATGCACCCCAATGTTCATAGCAGCATTGTGCACAATAATCAAACTGTGGAAGGAGCCGAGATGCCCTTCAACAGATGACTGGATTAAGAAGATGTGGTCCATATATACAATGGAATATTACTCAGCCATCAGAAAGGATGATTACCCAACATTTGCAGCTACATGGACGGAACTGGAGGGGATTATGCTAAGTAAAGTAAGTCAAGCAGAGAAAGACAATTATCATATGGTTTCACTTATTTGTGGAACATAAAGAATAGCAGGGAGATCATTAGGAAAAGGAAGGGAAAAATAAAGGGGGGGGGAAACAGAGGGGGAGACGAACCACAAGAGACTATGGACTCTGGGAAACAAACTGAGGGTTTTGGAGGGGAGGGGTTGGGGGACTGGGATAGGTCGGTGATGGGTATTAAGGAGCGCACATATTGCATGGAGCACTGGGTGTTATATGCAAATAATGAATCATGGAACACTACATCAAAAACTAAGGATGTAGTGTATGGTGACTAACATCACATAATAAAATAAATACATAAATAATTTAAAAATTACATAAACATAAAGTGCATGTTGAAAAGCTGGTATGAGACAAATTTACACCACTTTTTGGCCTAATATTATGTCATAATAATTTCCTCCTGTATTTTTAAAAAATTTCTTTTAAAATATTTTCAATTTGTGTATAACAATCCATCATACTTATACATTATTAATTTAACCATTCTCCTAATATTTACTTCCATTTTTTACTATTGTAAGTATTATTGTAATACATACTATTGGAATAAATCTGGTCCTGTATTTTATTTTAGTTAATTAATTAATTAATTAATTTTATAAGTAGGCTCCACACCCAACATGGGGCTTGAACTCATGACCTGAGTTCAGGAGCCCCATGCTCTACCGACTGAGCCAGTTGGGTGTCCCTGGTCCTGTATTTTAGGTCATGTGCTGCAGGTTAAGATGTCTGACTCAAACTGTGCTGACAACATAAAGAGTCTCCATTCATATTAAACCACTGCTTTCCGGAGAGGAAATTTCCAATTTCCACAAATACGGGAAGAGTATCAGCCTGTTTACCTTACTGAATTCTCCCTGCTCTGAATGTTAATCTTCACACTCTTCTGCTCATTAGTAAACAAAAGCTTGTGTCTTTACTTTGTGCCTCTCTGACCTCGAAAGCCCAGCCTTCCCGGGTCTTCCATGGACAGCAGCGTCTCTTCTGTACATTATCTCTTCAAGGCTCTGCCAACTTTTATATCGGACTTAGTATTTCACTTATTTCTACGAGTTCTCTGCAAACATGACATAAGAAACAGCTTTTATTTGGGTTTTAATTTTGCTTCTGATGCTTCTGAAGCACAGATTTCCTAGATGTTTCTGCCACCCATCTATCAATTTCCTTTTTGCGACAGCTCTCATTTTTTTTTTATTAATAATGATTTTTTATTATATTATGTTAGTCACCATACAGTACATCCCCGGTTTTCGATGTAAGGCTCGATGATTCATTAGTTGTGTATAACACCCAGTGCACCATGCAATATGTGCCCTCCTTACTACCCATCACCGGTCTATCCCATTCCCCCACCCCCCTCCCCTCTGTAGCCCTCAGTTTGTTTCTCATAGTCCATAGTCTCTCATGTTTCATTCCCCCTTCTGATTACCCCCCCTTTCTTTATCCCTTTCTTCCCCTACTGATCATTCTAGTTCTTATGTTCCATAGATGAGAGAAATCATATGATAGTTGTCTTTCTCTGCTTGACTTATTTCACTAAGCATTATCTCCTCCAGTGCCGTCCATGTTGTAGCAAATGTTGAGAACTCGTTCTTTCTGATAGCTGAGTAATATTCCATTGTATATATGGACCACAACTTCTTAATCCAGTCATCTGTTGAAGGGCATCTCGGCTCCTTCCACGATTTAGCTATTGTGGACATTGCTGCTATGAACATTGGGGTGCATATGGCCCTTCTCTTCACTACGTCTGTATCTTTGGGGTAAACACCCAGTAGTGCAATGGCTGGATCATAGGGTAGCTCAATTTTTAACTTTTTAAGGGACCTCCACACTGTTTTCCAGAGTGGCTGTACCAACTTGCATTCCCACCAACAATGTAGGAGGGATCCCCTTTCTCCACATCCTCTCCAACAATTGTTGTTTCTTGCCTTGTCTATTTTTGCCATTCTAACTGGCGTAAGGTGGTATCTCAGTGTGGTTTTGATTTGAATTTCCTTGATGGCTAATGATTTTGAACATTTTTTCATGTGTCTGTTAGCCATTTGTATGTCTTCATTGGAAAAGTGTCTGTTCATATCTTCTGCCCATTTTTTGATTTGTTTATTTGTTTCTCGTGTATTGAGTTTGAGAAGTTCTTTGTAGATCTTGGATACCAGTCCTTTATCTGTAGTGTCATTTGCAAATATATTCTCCCATTCCGTGGGCTGCCTCTTAGTTTTTCTGACTGTTTCCTTGGATGTGCAGAAACTTTTAATCTTGATGAAGTCCCATAAATTCATTTTATCTTTTGTTTCTCTTGCCTTTGGGGATGTGTCATGAAAAAGGTTGCTTTGGCTGATGTCGTAGAGGTTGCTGCCTATGTTCTCCTCTAGAATTTTGATGGATTCCTGTCTCACATCGAGGTCTTTCATCCATTTGGAGTTTATTTTTGTGTATGGTGTGAGATAGTGGTCAAGTTTCATTCTTTTGCATGTAGCTGTCCAATTTTCCCAGCACCATTTATTGAAGAGACTTGCGACAGCTCTCATTGCTTGAGCCTGAGAAGTCCGTCCCCTCTCCTCTCTCTGTGTTCAACCCTAACTCACAGACAAAAGTCTCTGCTGGCATTTTCCCGAGGGGCCTGCAGAGTGCTGGGTGGCTGTGCACCGCATTACTGAGACCCACCCCCGCCGTCCCCTCTGTTTCCCATGCTGACTACACTGTTCTAAGGTCCTTCCTTAGATTCTGGGTGATCAGGGCTGGTCTGTTAAAGCAGGCCATCACTATGAAAGAATGGTCGTACACACTCAAAACATTTTATTTTTGTTTTTTAAATATAAAAATGCTCATTCCTTCACCATCACGCTGGTGTGGAAGGGACCCTCTGGAGGGTTGTTGGTGCTTTCCCTTGGCCCCAGCTGAGCTGTTGTGGCCCCTTTATGGTTGATCCCATGATACTAGATGGTGGTTCTCTACACTAAGCTCCCTGATTGGGTTTCTGTGTGGGTCAGTCTCTTCACGGGACTCGAATGGGCTCAGAGGCCCATCTTTGCTGACTTGGGGAGGTCTACGGTCTCCCTTGGGTTGGCCACAGCCACACCACTGTGTCTCCCAGTACCTCTGCAGGGAACGAGAATGTAAAGTCAGTAGGGGAGGAATACGGATGTAGGATTCTTCTGGATTTCCCCCAATACCCCAGCCTCTCAGTTGTCTTGCTCATACCTAATGCAACAGCACTTTTTCCTAACTGATGTTAGTTAGTCTTTGCTGAGCATTCAACTTTGTTTTCTGGATTTAATTAGCTATTCTTTTCCTAGCTTAAGGTGGAAATTTAGATAATTAATACTAGACTTTCCTCCCCAAAACTATATATTATACGTTAAGCATTGCTTTAGCTGTATGTAAAATTTTTTACATGTTTTTTACAAAACATGTTGTGTTTTCATTATGGCTCAGTTCCAGTCATTTTCCTTGTGGTTTCTTGAACCCATGGTTCTTCAGAAATGTGTTACCGAATTTCGAAATATTTTAGGAGTTCCCAGTTGCTATTCTTATTTAATTCTGATTATAATGCTGTGGTTAGAAAAAAATACTCTATTTCTGTTCTTTAAAATTTTTTAATTTTATTTTTTAACGACCTACGGCATGTTGTCCATCTTGAAAAGTGTTTCACGCGTGCTTGGAAAGAATGTATATTCTGCATTTGCTGGATGTAATGTTCTATAGATGTCAAATAGGTCAGTTAGGTGTCGTTCAGATCTTTTACATCCTTAGTGGTTCTTTTTTCTTACTAATTGGTCTCAATTGCTGACAGCAGAGCTTGAAAATCTCCATTTAGTGTTGTCATTTGTTTGGTTCAATGTACCAGGACACGCTGTTATTACGTACCCTGTTGACGAATGGAGCCTTTATCACTATGAACTGTCCTGTCCCCAGGTGCCTGTAGTGACACTTACAGTCGGAGATCTGACTTGTCTGACAATAAGATAACCACCTTTCTTGTATGTAATGGACTGTCTTCTTGCATTCGTTTCCTTTCACCCTCTGTGTGTCTTTATATTTAAAGGGCATTCCTTATAACAAGCAGTTAGGGAATCTTGCCTTTTTCCCAGTCTGAGTCTGACAATATCCGCCTTTTAGTTGGAATTTTTAGTTCATTTAACTACATTTACTACAATGACAAATATGGTTGGATTACATCTGTCATCTTTGCATGTAATCTCTATTTGCCTGTCTGTTCCTTTGTTTTTCCTTTTATTCCATCTTCTACGTTTTGGATTCCATTTATCTCCTCTACTGACTCTTTAGTTATACCTGTTTGGATTGCTTTCAGTAGTTGATGTCAAGATTACAACATGCATCTCTAACTCATCATGGTCTACTAGTCAAGTTACACTTTGATACTTAAAAACAATGGAAGGGCCTATAGTAGTATAATTCAATTAACTCCCTTCCACATTTTGTGCTTCTGTTGTCATATTTTTTAAATTTTTATTTTAATTCCAGTTAGTTAACATACGGTGTAATATTAGTTTCAGGTGTACAATTTAGTACATACAACGCCCAGTGGTCATGACAAGTGCCCTCCTTAATCCCCATCACCAATTTCACCCATCCTCCCACCCATCTCCCTTCTGGTAGCCATCAGTTAAGAATATTGTCCATAGTTAGGAATCTGTTTCTTGGTTGGTCTCTCTCTTTTTTTTCCTTTGCTCATTTGTTCTGTTTCTTAAATTCCACATGAGTGAGATCACATGGTGTTTGTCTTTGACTTATTCCGCTGAGCACTGTACTCGCTAGCTCCATTGATGTTGTTGCAAGTGGCAAGATTTCATCCTGTTTTGTTTGGGGAACAGTCCGGTGTGTGCGCGTCTATCCTACATCTTCTTCGCCATTCTTCTATCAGTGGACACTTGGGCTGCTTCCATAGTTTGGCAATTGTAAATAATGCTGCAATAAACATAGGGTACGTGTATGTCTCTGAATTAATGTTTTCATATGCTTGAGATAAACACCGAGCAGTGCAATTACTGGATCATAAAGTAGTTCCATTTTTAACTTTTTTTTTTTTTAAGATTTTATTTATTTATTCGACAGAGAGGGAGACAGCCAGCGAGAGAGGGAACACAAGCAGGGGGAGTGGGAGAGGAAGAAGCAGGCTCCTAGCGGAGGAGCCTGATGCGGGACTCGATCCCAGGACTCCGGGATCACGCCCTGAGCCGAAGGCAGACACTTAATGACTGAGCTAACCAGGCGCCCCCATTTTTAACTTTTTGAGGAACCTCCATGTTGTTTTCCGCAGTGGTGGCAGCAGTCTGCACTCCCACCAACAGTGTAAGAGGGCTCCCCTTTCTCTGCATCCTTGCCAGCACGTGTACTTGTGTTGTTGATTTTAGCCATTCTGACAGGTGTGAGGTGGGATCTCATTGTAGTTGTGATGTGTATTTCCCTGATGATGAGTGATGTTGAGCATCTTCTCATGTGTCTGTTGGCCATCTGGACGTCTCTGGAAAAATGTCTGTTTATGAATTCTGCCCATTTTAATCAGATTATTTGTTTTTGGGGGGTATTGCATTGTATAACTTCTATATATATTCTGGATATTAAGCTCTTATTGGATATATAATTTCTAAATACCTTCTCCCATTCAGTAGGCTTTTAGTTTTATTGATTGTTTCCTTTGCTGTGCAGATGCTTCTTATTTTGATGAAATCCCAATAGTTTATTTTTGCTTTTATTTCCTTTGCCTTAGGAGACATATCTGGAAAAATGTTGCTATAGCCTATGTTAGAGAGACTAATGTTTGCCCGCTTCTAGGATTTTTATGGTTTCAGGTCTCACATTTAGGGTTTGGGCCAGACAGTTTCACAGGCAAATTCTATCAAACATTTAAAGAAGAGTTATTACCTATTCTCCTCAAATTAGTCTCAAAAATAGAATAGGAAGGAAAATTCCCAAGTTCATTCTATGAGGCCAACATTACCATGATTCTAAAACCAGATACAGGCACAACAACAAAAAAAGAGAATTACGGGCCAACATCTGTGATGAACATGGATGCAAAAATCCTCAACAAAATACTAGCAAACCGAATCCAACAACACATTAAAAAAAAATCTTTCACCATGATCTAGTGGGATCTACTCCTGGGCTGCAAGGGTGGTTCGATATTTGCAAATCAATCAACATGATACATCGCATCAGTAAGACAAAGGATAAGAACCATGTGATCACTTCAGTAGATGCAGAGAAAGCATCTGACAAAGTACAGCATCCGTTCATGATAAAAACCCTCAACAAAGTAGGTTTAGAGGGAACGTACCTCAACATAATAAAGGCCATATATGAAAAACCCACAGCTATCATCAATGGTGACAAATTGGGAGCTCTCCCCCTAAGGTCAGGAACAAGACAGGGATGTCCAGTCTCACCACTGTTATTCAACAGAGTACTGGAAGTCCTAGGCACAGCAGTCAGATCACAAAAAGTAATAAATGGCACCCAAATCCATGAGGTATGAGTAAAACTTCCATTATATGCAGATGATATGACACTATATATAGAAAACCCTAAAGACTCCACCAAAAAATTAGAACTGATAAATGAACCCAGTAAGGTTGCAGGATATGAAATCAATGTTCAGAAATCTGTTGCATTTATACGCACTAACAATGAAGCAGCAGAAATGTAGAACAATTCCATTTACAATTGCACCAAAAATAATAAAATATCTAGGGATGAACTTAACGAAGGAGGTGAAAGACCTACACCCTGAAAACTATAAAACACTGATGAAAGAAACGGAAGAGGACACAAAGAAACGGAAAGACATTCCATGTTCATGGTTTGGAAGAACAGATATTGTCAAATGTCCATACTACCCAAAGCAATCTACACATTCAATGGCATCCCTACCAAAAATGTCAGCAGCATTTTTCACAGAGTTGGAACAAACAGCCCTACAGTTTGTATGGAACCACAAAAGACCCTGAATCGCCAAAGCAACCTCGAAAAAGAAAAACAAAACTGCAGGTAATAGAATTCCAGACTTCAAGTTCTATTACACAGCTGTAATAATCAGAACAGTACGGTACTGGCACAAAAACAGACACATGGATCAATGGAACAAAATAGAAAACTGGACCACTGTCTTTTACCATACACCAAAATAAACTCAAAATGGATTAAGAGACCAGCCCTGAGGTTTCTTCTGTTCGATTTCTTCTCATCTGAGCACTGGTGGTCCTTCCCTGTCAGGTGGCTCTTCCATCTGCCCTCCCTGTGATCCCAGTAACTGGCCCCAGGTGTTCTTGCTCACTTAGGAGGTCGCCGTCTCTCCATAATTCAGTTCTCTTAGATCTTTGTGTATCCACAGCTGCTGGATGGCTTTAAAGGAAGGTAGAATTGTTTTCATTTCTGTAGGGCTTTCTGGTGATTTTAGCAGGAGTAAAAGTCTCATGCACTTCTACACCTACCCAGAAATAGGGCTCGCCTGTCATGAGCCAATCCCCTTTGTTATTCTCTGACCCCTCCTCGATTTCGGAGTACATGTACAATTTCCCAAATGTAAGGGTGTTCTTGTTATTATTGACTTGTAGTTTTAGTGCACTGCGGTCTTTGGATATCAATTTTTGTATTTATTGCTACCTTATGACTAACGGTCAGCTCTGGTCAATTTCAGTGGATACACAAGTACACCAAACAAGAATGTATGTTCTCTAATATTCTCTAGTTGCATACACTCTTGAAGTAAATGTATATCCTCTAATTGCAAAAGTTGACCAGAATTTTATCAAATTTTGAAAACCATTCCGTGTGCTTGGGAAGGAGGTGCATTCTAAGATTACTGCGCATGCCCACGGGTGGACGAGAGAAATCAGGTCTTCAGACATATACCCTAAGTAATATGTGGTCTGCTTATCTGTTTGCTTTGGAGAGAGGTGAGATCTCCCATGATGACATGTTTACCCCTTGTAATTCCCTCAGCGTGTGCTCCAAACCTTTCAGGCTATGTCGTTAGGTGTTTACAGATGGTTATGCACTCCTGGTTGTCACCAGCATTATTATTCGATGACCCACTTCAGCCTTGAGGATGCATTTTGCCTTTTACTATAGTTTGCTACGAATACAGTTACACCAGTTATCTTTGGTTAGAATTTTGCTGGGTTACCATTTAACAACTTTGCTTTCATCCTGTTACTACATATGTCGTGCCTTTAACTCCCCATGCGTTTGTTTTGTTTGTTCCCTCCTCTTCTGACTTCCATTTGATTTCATTTTCTTTATTGTAATGCCCTGCCCCTGCTTCCCCCCTTCATGCAAACATCCTAGTTCTATATCTTTCTGATTACTTTTAGCTTCCCCAGACATTTTTGGAGCCAAACTGTGATGAAAGAAAGTCACAAATAAGCTGATGAGTGACTCTAAGCATTTCTTGTATCTACAAAGGGAGGGAAGAATGGTGGTTGTTGGAATCTTAGGTTAACATGACAACTTATCTTAAAATTAATATGATTAGTCATGCTCTTCGAACCACATACTTTGACAATAAGAGATGACAATAGCAGGTAAAGAAATAAAAACTGCCTTGATTTATATTAACTAAAATATGTTTATATTCATAGCTGTTGAGATAAGTCCATTTTCTCCTATGTCATACAGATGATCAAATTTTATTTTCTTTATTAAAAAGTAAAAAGCAATATTAATATGCAATTAGTAAGGATATCCCTACATTTTATTTTGTTCTTATTATGTACTTGTAAATATGGATTGATATTAAAGAGTAGTATTATTCATATGGCTTTCTCAGAAAATAAGCAATTTTATAAGTGGGAAGGGGATGACATGATTAAAATGAAAGGAAAAAGAAACTTAACAGAAGAAAGAAGGCAACACATTAGGCCAAAATAGCTTTTCGAAACACACCTTTGAAAGGTGTTCCCTGTGCTGCAGTTTACCTCTGTTTCCTATCCACACCCTTTAAATGTGCAAAAGGCACATAATCACAAAGGAAAATACCCTCTGTGTAGACTGCTTCATACAAAGAATCAAATCTAGGACATCCGTGCTCATTTCTCTACCGTGGTCCTTCTAGCTAGAAGACCTTCAAAGACGGCGCCTGGGGGGCTCAGTCAATTAAGCATCTGCCTTCGGCTCAGGTCATGACCCCAGGGTCCTGGGATCGAGCCCTGCATTGGGCTCCCTGCTCAGCGGGGAGTCTGCTTCTCCCTCTCCCACTGTAGCTCCCCCTGCTTGTGCTCTCTCTCCCTTTCTGTGTCAAATAAATAAATAAAATCTTAAAAAAAAAAAAGACATTCAAAGAATTTAATAAATCAAAGTAGTCCAGTGGTAGTTTTTTTTAAAGCCCTACTACAGTATCAATGGAGTAATAAAAGGCACCGATTAATAAAGATCTTACCTTTGTTTTGAAATTAAATACTACTTATTTTATTTAGGGAAGCTCTTTTATCTGAATCGGACAAAGACCATACAAAATCTATGAAAGGCTTAACATTGTTTCTACTCTTACCATTGCTGCATATGAGGTAAAAGAAATTATTTTTTTCCCCTGAAAGCCAAGGAGAACTCTACATACATACAAAGCAAATATTTTTTCGAATAAGATTAATTAATAAACTGCACCCCTTTTAAAGTTGCGCGTATTATAATGCGGCAGATACTACTGTTTTAGATTGCAGCTGTGATTCCAGAGCTCTGCAAGAGATGAACGTCGTCAAAACTCCAGCACTAAGCAGGGGGCCTTCCAAAGGCTCAGTATCAGAGAGGAACCCATGCTGCTGGTACCCACTGAGGCCCCTCCTGAGTCTTCTCAACTGTAGACAATGGGGCACATGCGTCTTGCAAGTGTCATTCACAATCACATGATCAAAAAACTAGCCAAACTCTGTCTCCACTTTTTGAGCTAAATTCTCCATCTCTTATAGACCCTCATCCTTGAGGGTCCTTGAGGTCCACAAAGTAGCCTGTAACGATCTTGGCATTTTTCCAAGATTGCTTCCTACGGCTCATATTAGATGGCTTTATAAATATGAATAGGGCTTCAGTTTGTGGGTTCGAGCCACTTGAATACCCTGAGGCTCTAAGTCCACGACATAGATCTTTCCTTCATTAAGGACTGTTTGAACAGCATCCACATTGGTACCACGCAGGTGACCTCCGTACTCAACAATTTGAGCATCCTGTGACTATACGCGAGGATTTCAAATGTTTCCTTTGACACATAGTGATACTCATGTCCACTGCATTTCATAACTCTTTCTGGAACAAGTAGTATGTGGCACAGCACTTTGGAAACGGTTAGGATTAAGTTCTACAAATTGTCTTCTCAGTTGATTTACTCCAACGCCAGAAGGTCTCACGAGCGGTGCCACTGGTACCTGACCACTCCTCGTGTGGGATGCCCAGCATGCTGACGCAGCTGCTGGCACTGCACACCCTGGCACATGGCTCAAGATTTTACTTTGTAAGATCAAGCCACGAATCTTTCCAGCAGCTCACTGCAACATACCTACAACTTGGCTGTCATTAGTTTTAAGACTGCCTTGAAAATAACCTACAAAAAAGATATCCCAAGACCTTTTTCCTCCAAATTGATCTATGGCTTTAAAGCAATCTTAATCAAAACTCCTAGGATGCTTTGTATAAGTTAACTGATCCTCAATTTTATATAGATATGCAAAGAAATTGGAATAACTACACAATTTTGAAAAAGAAGAACAAAACTGGAGGCCTCACACCAGCTGATTTCAGGACTCACCATAAAGGCTCAGTAATCAAAACCATGGTACTGGAGGAAAGAGAGACCCATAGATCAACGGAACAGAGCAGAGTCGAGGAACAGATTCACACTTGTACTGACAATTCCTTTTCAACAAAGTTGCCTGGGTGAGTCTCAATGGAGAAAAGATGGCCTTTTCAACAAATGGTGCTGGGGCAGGTGGATAGACATACGCAAAGACAAACAAATCTGATGCTTACCTCACACCATATACAAAAATTAATTCGAAATGGATCTTAGGTCTAAAAGTAAAGTCCTTAGGACACGGAAAACAAAATAAAAAAATAGAGAACTTCATCAAAATTAAGCACTTTGACTCTTCCTAAAACAATATTAAGGAAATGAAAAGGTAAGCCACAGATTGGGAGAAAATATTTGCAAACCATATATATGATAAAGAACTTTTATCCAAAATATATAATGAACTCTTAGAACTCAATAAGAAGGCATCGCAGAAATCTGTCAGTGAGTGCCCTCCTTAAATTTTACACCATGTGCCTTACCTGCCTTACTCCAGTCCTGGCTGGCCTTTACAGACAAAAATTTGCTTTTGTAGGCTTATATATTTGGAATTATCTGATCAGATATTTTTTAAAAAATCGAGTTATTTTAATGAAAAAAAAAAAGGAAAATGATAATCCAATTTTTAAGAATGGATAAAAGATTAGAACTGATACATCACAAGGAGGGTATCTGAAAGGCAAATAAGTCCAGGAAAAGACACTTCACACCTGTGGTTATTACGGAGCTGCACACTAATACCCAACATTACAGGTGACATTACATGTGACAGCACTGCACATGGAACAGAATGGCTAGAATGAAGAAGGCAGCTAATAGCAGGTGTTGGTGAGGAAGCCAGGCAACCAGGGGTCTCCAAGGGGCTGATGGGAGTGCATGATGGTGCAGCCACTTGGAAAAGAGTTTGGAAGTGGCCCAGCGATCACACTTCTAGCTATTCTAGCTTTTTACCCAAGAAAACGAGCCCATACAGACTCTTGCATGCAAATGCTTATAGCAATTTTATACATAACATTCTAAAACTAGAAGCAACCCAAATGTCTATCAATCCATGAAAAATGAACACATTGTGGTATATTCCATACAATGCAATCCCACTCAGGAAAAAAAAAATTGCCAGAAACAAACTGAACACCTAAGAAATTTATTATGCTGGTTTTAAAGACTCTGGTGAAAGTTCACTGGGAGAACCAGAATGGATACCTGTGGACAGAGTGGGCTGGACTCCTGGGAGGCCTGAGAAGCCTGTTTCTGGAACACAGAGCCTTATTTCACTCATCATTTGGGACTAGGGAAAAAAGGAGCCAGAAGCCAGAGGACAAGAGCTGAGCCAGTCCCCTGATGGACCCCAAAACTGGAGTGGAGCAGAAAGATCTCTCCACTTCTGTGATTAAATTCTAAGAAAAACGGCTGAGGTTAATCACACAGCTTCCTTTCAGAAAGAAAACAACAAACCCTCACTTGAATTATTTCTGCTTTAATTACTGGTTTAATTTCATGTTCTCCTTTGCCTCCATCACTGTGTATTTCCCTGGACCTAGAATTCCATGTGCTCAGCTTAAATATCTTCCAGGTACCAAGTAACACTGCCTGTCTTCCCTACAGTCAAGGGCAGGAAGGGGTTACCTGCCTGGGAGGGTCTCACAGGCTTCCTTCTGCAGGGAACTTCATCACACAGGCTCTGTCCCGAGAGGAGGGTCCCACACAGGTTTTGGCCCCTGCGGGGCACATACTCACACAGGCTTCCTGCTGCAGGTGCTGTAGGGCCCTCTTGGCTGGAATGAGGAAGTCAGTGAGGCAGCGCAGCCCATCCCCACCATGGAGTCTCTCTGCCACGCTGAACAGCTGCCAGAGCACCGTGGCTGCCGTGGCCTCAAAAGGTGGGTAGAGGGCAGACAGTGTGTTCTGGATATACGTGTCAAGGGATTCCAGATCCTGAAATGCAAGAGAGGATCAGGTAATTTAAGACATCAGTTAAGACAGGTGCAGAGGACACTTTCTGCAGGCTGGCTATGTAAGAGTCCACTTTTCGGGCTCTGTCTTACATCTGGGTACTTGAGTTGTCTTTGTGGAATAGGAAGGTACCGGCAAATCCTCAGCATAGTGGGGGATTCCTCTTGGCGCCATCTCCTGGTCCTTCACACGTCACACAACAGAAGCATACTGAGGAAGTGCCCATGGCTGCATTAGGTAGATCTGACCCCTATGCCTATAAGGGGAACCCTAAATAACACTTTGTAAGTGAGGTTGTTGCTGCTGTCACATGAGGCACAACCAAGTTCCACCCCATCCAATTCTGAAATGTGCACCTGAAATGCTTTATTTGGGGATTATCTGTGGAGCATGTGGAATTTCTCAGGGGGCCTTCCCCTTCCCTGGTCCCCCCTCCCTGGCACTCCTGGGTCTGTAGGGAATGGGGGAGGCCCCTGTGTCAAGGACAGAGCTGGTCCGCACGTAACTTAATACTCAGAAAACTTCACCCACAGCAAATACATTTTAATTGTATCGATAATTTTTTAAATATTTAAACAAAAACCATTAGGGCATCCTTTATCAAAACCACAGAATTGTACCCATTTGGTCATTCTGAAAACAGTATCCTTGATACCTGATTTACTCTTCATGTTTTCATGCAACAAAATTTTACGTAAAGACAGAATGCTTTTAGTTTAAAAGATGCTTAATGTTATTTTTAGATGTAACATTTCCTGAGGAAATACCACTGGGTTCATTTGTTTGCGGAAAAAAAATGCAAGGAAGGCTACAATAACAGTTAAAAGTCAAAGAGGTTAAAATTGTGAAATCGATTCTTAAAGGGACATCTGAGATTCCTTTGAACAGTTCATGATACAGATAATTTCCTAAAGAAATTGAAAATAAAACAGTGAATCCCCTGGGACTGAAGTGGATAAGGACTCAGGCCATCTGTCCTGACGGAGGGGCCTGGCCGCGCAGCGACCGGAGAGGTGCGTGCTGCGGTGAGTTCACCAGCGGAAGCTCCCACCGCTGCGTCAGTGTGGTGAGGCATGGGTTAGATACCCTCCGGACCTCTCATACCCACAAAGACTTCCCATGTTTGTCTGCTCCCCTCCTTCCATATGCCTGCGTCTCCCCGCCAGACAGGGCCACTCACTAAGAATTATCTAAATACTGATTTGTCTAGAAAATGCCAATGTGGTCTGATGTCTAAAAACTCAAATCACAACTGAGCCACCAGTGAACATCCAGTCCATGAGAAGAACAGTGGTGTGGAGCCAGGGGAAGAATCATGCTCCAAATAGGATGAAATAGGGTGTTCCTCCAAGAGATCTGAAGCAAAGACTTAATTTTGATACAAGGAACTGGCAAAAGTGGAAGGGCATGTCTTTAATGACCTACTTCAGAAGAAGTGAAAGGCAGACTGTGGGTCCTCCCCGGGAGAGATGTCCTCCTGCTGTACAGATACCCAAGTCCAGACGGACTCTTCCTCCAGACCCACAGCTGGGTCCTGATCCTCACGTCCAGCTATCCTCCTGCTGTACAGATACCCAAGTCCAGACGGACTCCTCCTCCAGACCCACAGCTGGGTCCTGATCCTCACGTCCAGCTATCCTCCTGCTGTACAGATACCCAAGTCCAGACGGACTCCTCCTCCAGACCCACAGCTGGGTCCTGATTCTCATGTCCAGCTGTGGTCAGCAGCCTCCCAGACGGTCTCCTGGCCTCCATCTCATGCATTCATCTTCTGAAAACTGCCCAATGTGAGGAAGAGACAGGTAATACCTGCTGAGATCTCTGGAATCTCACAGCTTCCCTGGCCCCTTCTCTGCCCTTTGATTCCTATTGTGACTGAGTGAGGCTCCAACTCTTCGCCTGAAGGGCATCCCTCCACCAGCTCCTACTCCCTTGGCACCATCCCCACCCAGATCCTGGTCCAGGCAAGAGCTGCCCAGGGGAAGCTGTCTGCATGCCCAGAGGCCACTTCCCAGGTCAAGTTGAGGGAGCCTTGGGCAAGCCAGAGGGAACATATTCTTTAGCCTCTTCTTTTTTTTTTTTTCATAAAGATTTTATTTATTTATTTGACAGAGATAGAGACAGCCAGCGAGAGAGGGAACACAAGCAGGGGGAGTGGGAGAGGAAGAAACAGGCTCATAGCGGAGGAGCCTGATGTGGGGCTCGATCCCGTAACGCCAGGATCACGCCCTGAGCCGAAGGCAGACGCTTTAACCGCTGTGCCACCCAGGCGCCCCTCTTTAGCCTCTTCTATGGTAATGTGCCCTAAGTAACTGTCTGCACAGCCCCTTCCTGGCTGTCACCCCTTCTCTGGGCACTTCATGACCAGGAACAGCAGAGCATGATGCTGCACTCAGGGCCACTGCCTCACGAGCTCCCCAATCATTCTGCAGATGGTGCCCATTCTTGCTTTTGGGAAAAGAGGGTCTGACGAATAAGCAGACTGCAGGACCAGGGGTGGGCATAGCCTGAAGGGCCATCCCAGGCTCAGCACTGTGGCATACGCACGGTACAGGCCAACCATTCCCACTTGCACACAACTCTAACAATTTAGTTCTTTCAAAAGACACAAATTATATTAGGAGGAGGCAGATATATACGACCCTGAGAGCAGAGAGGCAGAATTATCACATTACAACAAAATCAAGTTACCTGAATATATTCAATTCGGCTTAAGAAAACAGGTAAGAACATAGTATATTTTAGAAAGATTTCCATAAGAAAGCCTTAAAAAGAGAACACTAACATTTTCTTTCCTGATGTTTCCTAAGTTGAACGTGTATGTGTTACAGCTTGTGTATGTGAAGGAAAAGGTGTGTGCAGAGCTGGGTGTGTGTGAGAGGGAAAGTATACATGTGAGGGAAAGTGTGTGTGAGACAGAAAGTGTGAGGGAAAGTGTAAGGGAAAGTGTGTGTGAGGGAAAGTGCATATGAGAGAAAAGTGTGTGTGAAGGAAAGTGTGTGTGAGGGAAAGTGTGTGTGTGAGAGAAACTATGTGTGAGGGAAAGTGTATATGAGAGAAACGTGTGTGTGAAGGAAAGTGTGTGTGAGGGAAAGTGTGTGTGTGAGGGAAAGTATACATGTGAGGGAAAGTGTGTGTGAGACAGAAAGTGTGAGGGAAAGTGTAAGGGAAAGTGTGTGTGAGGGAAAGTGCATATGAGAGAAAAGTGTGTGTGAAGGAAAGTGTGTGTCAGGGAAAGTATGTGTGTGAGGGAAAGTGTGTGTGTGAGAGAAACTATGTGTGAGGGAAAGTGTCTGTGAGAAGGACAGTGTGTGTGTGCCAGAGAACGTGTGTGTGAGGGAAAGTGTCTGTGTGAAGTGTGTATGTGAGGGAAAATGTGTGTTGAATGCCAGTGTGTGAAGGCATCTGAAGCTGTGTGCTAGGGGGTAGATTGGTGGTGAGCCAAGAGAAATATTAGAGGCAAATCCTTAAAATAGTTCCTTGGCCTTTGGTTGCCCAGGAAGAGAAGGGAGTAGCCGCAGCGTCAGGGAGAATATCTGTGCGGGCACCTCTGGCCCATTCAGCCTGGGCCTGCTCTCTGTAAGGTGTGACTCACCCTTCACCAAATCTGGCATACCATCAGATGTGTAGAAATAGGAGGGAAGAGAGCACACAGAGGCAGATGTCATTACTTGCTGATGGTTAAGGACTGATTTATTCTCTTATGTAATTCAGCATGCCCGTGTCAGCCAAAGGCACACACACATGGATTTGGGCTGACTTCAAAACTGGGACCTTCACCTGTCTACTTGTTCCTGAATCTTACCGTGGCTTAGAATGCAATTCTCTGCACATGTATGTTAGTGGATTGGTGAAATAGTACTCGTACAAAGCACTTAATTACCATTTTGCTGAACTGTGAATCAGTGTGTCGTTATTTGGCCAATTGTAAGACTGCCTTTGAATTTTAACAACAGAAAATTTTTACGTCTGGAGAAACATTTTAGGGATCTACTCTCCAGTGAAGGATTTATTTTCCCAATTAACTTTAGGTTAAACTTTATTGAAAGAAGGGTGAATTTTAAAGGCTAGAACCTTGTCTCTCACAATGCCTGTACCCTCCATGAGTAAGCACGTTCCTCCTGGCACCTAGCCCACAGGAGATGACCCAGCCTCAGCGCAGGGGCCCTCCCTGCAACCCTCCAGGCCTCACACATGCTGGAGATGAGAAGATAGAGGCTAGGGGTCCACAGGCCCTTCTGTGCCCATCCTATGGGGGGCCGGTCTCAGGGATACCAGAAGGACACCTGAATGCTTGGTTCTGAAACACATATCAGCTGGAAACAGCCTGCTTCTTCCTCCCAGGAAACGGGTAACATGCTAAATGTCAAAGCAAAGGTAATTTCTTCTCGTTTCAATGAAAGTGCTGAGCTAAAGGAGACCAGCTGATGAATAGGACAAGGAAACAGCAGGGGTGCCCCGTCCAGGGCCCAGCAGGCTGGAGGGACTGGGCCGAGGCTGGCCTGGCAAAGACTGACCATCAATGCTCACATTTTAACTCAAGTACGACATCCCTAAAGACGACGGAAGGCAGAGCTACAGAGCTGTTGGAGCAACTGCTGGCAGGGTGGGTGGGCCTGGATATCAGGACCCTTTTACCCACCCGGAAGGTCCAGGGGCTTACTGCAGGTACCACCCCTGCCTCCTAGGGAAGGACTCCCCAAGACGAGAGACTGCTAGATAGCTGGATGCCCGAGCAGGCAGTGGACAACCTGGGCTCCGAGACCCTCACCCCACCCTCCTTGCATAGTCGTGGGCTGGTGGCTGACCCCCTCGTGTCCCAACGGGGATAGAAAGTGCTGGAACGTCAAAGGCTTCAGCACGGCCACAGCAGAGACAGCTTCCCTGCAACTACCCCAATAATCACAGGAGCCCACTGCCCAGTCTCGTGGGTGATCCTGCTGCACTTGGACCCCTGCACCCTGGGGACGTTGGGGCATGTGTAGGAGGACAAGACTGCAGAGTACTTGGGATGATGTCTTGGTTGGGGTAGGAGAAGACTGAGCAGCTGTGCTTAGGCAGCGCCGTCCTCTCTGCCCACCGTTAGCCAGGCTGGGGGCTTCTCAGGGACCCAGTCACACCGTCTCATTCTGAAAATCGACAGGGCACTGACGCCGGTCCAAAGAGAACAAGGGCTGTGGACATCATCTGGGTGGCAAGGCTGGAGTGGCTGGATGCAGTGGGGGCTGTGGTCTCCAAGACCCCTCATCTGGTCTGGGAGCTCACCTCATCCTGCAGCCCCATGCCCAGCTCCCAGTGATACCCCAGATGCTGCAGCCTGGGACGGGACCCCACAGAGTGGGGGACACAGGGGTGCCCCCCCCACCCAGGTACTTCCACCCAGAATGTCAGGGTGGCCTTTATACTTACCACTGTGGCCTCTGCCAGATTTTATAAACGGAAGTCAGGATGTACAAGTGGCAGCAGGTACCCACTGTGAGACACCGGAGCTGTCCCTACGGCCTCTCCACACAGGGGGCCTGGGACAGGAGGGGCACCCATGTCAGGCCTATCCCTGCTCCACTTTCCATCAATAGCTACTTTCTCAGCCTTGTGGGGGCCGGGTGTGAAACCCACACTCCCCAGGAGGCTTGCTCTCAGCAACCGACCTGGTTACAGCCACTCAGGCCCTGTTTATAAGGGCCTCCTTCCCGAAGGGTGCCGATGGCTATCTCTGGTTTCCTGTGTGCACAGACCCAGGAACCACCTTTGAATCAAAGAAATCCTGTCCAGAAAGCCTAGCCCCCTCATCCAGCCTGTCTACACCTGGTCTGTGTATACCTCCATATGGGCCAGCATCTCCAGCTAACCCTCTGCCTGGCCCCACTGGTGACCCTGGCCACCACTTCTGGGTCCTTCCTGAGCCCAGGCTATGTCTGCCACCTGAGGGCTGGGGCTTCTCTCCTGGACCAGAGCTCCCCAGGCTCTGATCCCTGGGCCATTGCAGCTCACCTCACACCTTCCACGGACACGCCTTGGCCTTCCTAACCCAGGCGAGCCTTCTTTCTCAAGCTTAGAACTGCACACGTAGCACGTAGTTGCCCTCTGGTTGTGTGTCTCCAAAACTGGGGTCTGCCTCTGGCCTGTGCACCATGTGGTCTCCCCAGTACATTCACGGAGTTGAGTTACATCACGAAATGTCTACAGGATCTTTAGAAGAGAGGCAGGGAAATGTTCAGCACAAATACATTTGGGCTCTAAAATCATGCTTCATTTATGGGGAAAAGACCCTCCTGAGGAACACTTGTTCTCCATGATGCTGGGCAGAGGAAACACCTGCCTGCATCCCAGAAGGTACTGAGTTGACATAAAACAGAGCAACCCTTCTATGATGGGCTGTCGTTCTTGGAATCCTGGCCTCCCTGGGGAGGATGGCACGTCCCTGTCCATTGGCATGAGGCATGGCCACGTGACAAAGAAATATGGTGGCAGTGGCCGATACGGGTTCTGACAGAGGCTTTCTGAGGCAGCATGTGCCCCAACACACTACCTTTCCCTCTGCCGCGAGTTGGGTAACAACCCAGAGAAGCTGTTCCACGAGCCCGGACCCCAGAGTAAAACTGACATGATGACCACGACGGGCATGGGGCACGAGCGGGTCATCACTGTGCTGACCACTGAGATGTGGGGGGTCGTTGGTGATGCAGCATAATGTGCACATCCTGACTGACACCCCCCAGGGCCTGGTAAATGGATCCAGGGGACACCCCAACTCAGGGTCTTTGTCCCCCCCGCCCACGGCAGCCACAGCACACACCTTGGCGTGGGTTACCGCCTCTATCCAGGGGCCCTCCCGGACGGGTGTCCTGTAATGCCCGGAGGGCCTGAGCTGCCTGCAGGCAGGTTGTGCACCCTGAGCAGGAGCTGGTTCTCAGGTGCCTCCCAGGGACACCAAGCCCCCCAGGGTGGGGATGGAGCAGAACCTTGGGGCTCCATCTCCGTGGCTCCGTGGCTCCCGGGTGCATTTGGTATATCTTAATCTCAGCTGTATCTCCAGGAGTGTTCCAGGCTGTTCCAAACACACCCTGAAAATGTTTTCTTTGAAGTTACACACAAGTTACCAACAAAACATGAAACACATGGTCGTCTGACCTCAGCAATTCTAAAGCTGGTGTTCGCATCACAGTGGATTGTGGGCGCTGAGCATTATTGACGATGGAAATCCCTTCACAGCACTCACTACCCCGCATAGTGACAGTCTCTGCTGGCAGGCATGTTGGGACGGCTCTCCTCTGTAGTTCTGTGCTCAGAACGCCGCTGGGATGGCTGCCAGGACAGCTTCACTCAAGTTATGAGTGGATTGAAGCTGCAATGCCACCTTCTTTCTCTTCCTCCCCCTCAGACGCCCGATCCACCTGGAGCGAGAACTTCCCAGGTGGCTTACGCTTCACCAACATCTTTTTAAAACTGACTTTATGTTCTTCCAGCTCGTCCCAGCTTCCCAGACTAACTTAGTGTGTGTCAGAACTGGCGGACATGGAACTGGCAGGTGCCGTCGGTGAAAGGCTGTTCTGAAGGAAGATCCCAGACCCTCCCTCCCACCCCTGAACACAGAGCCACCGGCAGGGGCAGATGGGCATGCCTCCGGGTCCCTGCCCGCGTCAGAGGTGGGCCAGACCTGTGCTTCCTGCTTACGCTCTGCTCTGGGCCACCACTTCCTCGACCGTTACATGGGAGGAGTTCTCAGGTGACAGTGAGGATTAAGGGCAGGGACCTCAGGAGAGGATCTGGCCCGTGGCAGGTGTGTGTCCAATAGGGCCTGCCAGGGGCTCTCCTCCTGAGGCTGAGCCACAGGCAGCCTCACCTGCCCTGTCGAATCATGCCTTCTGCCCTCCGGCTGGAATGTCCCCAGCTCAGAAGGTAGAGTCTTTTTTTCAACATGATCTCTTTTCTGCTCCAGGAGGATCTCATTCTCCCCTTTTAATCTTGTTGTGAGGCACCCGCTTTCCATCTAGGGCTTGATATTAAACAATCACAAGTAAATCAATCCTCCCCAGGGCTTCAGAGACAAAAGGAGTATCAGAGGGCCTTCCTGAGGTGAGGAAACCGAGTTAGCTGCCGGATCACGGAGGTGTCATGGCCCCCGGCTGCTGCGGCTGAATGGGGCTGGACCGTTTCTCCTTGGACCCACTTGTACGGACTTGCCGCTGAGCCAGGGCACAGGAGTGCTGTGCACCTTGGCTCCCAGGCAGCCAGCAGGGCTGCCTGCTCTGTGGCCACCAAACCTCCACGCTGTGAAGCCACAACAACCACAGTGGTGGTAAAGGAGATGGCACTTCACAGTGTACGCCACGTTTGCACGTGTGACTCCTACGACCAGCATAACCACCCGGTCCTGAAGGTCCACGTTCATTATGCACTTACATCACTAGCCGTTCTGTCCAAACTATGGAGGCCTGATGTCGGAATCTGCCTTGAACTGATGGGGTTTTATCTTCTGGAGAATCTCTCTCCACCAGACACACTCAGAATCTTCCACTGGGTGTTCTTTGGAAAAGCTGCCTCTTCGGCCTCTAAGCACCAGTAGGAGCACCCAGGATTTCACCTGGAGGTGTGGGGGCACCCTGGTGTCACCCCAGCTCCTCTGTCCCTGCTGGTCTCTGCAATACTTAGGGGTCAGCAAACCACGACCCCATGGTTGGAAAAAATACAAAAGAAGAACACTAGTTCAGACATGTGGAAATTATACGAAATTCACATTTCAGTGCCCATAAAGTTTCAGTGGAACACAGCCACCCTTGTTCTATGTATTGCCTGTGGCTGCTTTTGTGCCACAAAGGCAGAGCTGAGTATCGGACTGAGACCATACAGTCCTTCAAAGCCTCTAGGATTACTGTCTGGCCCTTCAAGAAATTCTGCTGACTTTCCTTCCTTTCCTACCCTCAAGGAAGGAAGTCCTGCAAGGCAGCCAAGGGGCATGAGTGGGTGGACGAAGGGGCAGCCCCCACCCTCCTTCCCTGAGTTGCATGGACCCTGGCTCCAGCACAGCCACATTTCTGGGCGAGGGTGCCAGAGGAGTGGAGGCTTTGTGGATACCACCATTTTCTGATTCATCACTCAAGTTCCAACTAATTGTCAGTGGCTTTTTCAGGAACATCTTTATTCCATGTGCGCTTTGAGGCCTGCAGTCAAAGGTCTTAGCCTGCCACGGAGGGTGGAACCCAGAGCCTCTGTCTTTAGGGGGGTTATTAATTTCTACTCATGGTCAAGAGCTTGGAATATGTCGAAAAGCAGTCATTTTAAGTTCTCATTAACCTTTTTTGCATTTAATAGCCTAATATACAACCAGGGAACTCTCTAACTTGGGAGCTGTGCACTTCTTGGAATGCACCTCTCACTCTGGCATCTGTTAGGTGGTTATGGGGGTACACAGGAAGCTCAACACGGCGCTTGCCGTAGGTCACGAGTTCACTCGGTCATTGCCAAGGCAGAAGCAGCTGCAAACACAAGGTCCCAGACCAAGGCTTGCCCTTGGTCAGGAGCCCATCACGCCAGCAGGAACCAAGGAGTGACCCCAGCTCTGCTGCTCGCCTGCTGATCCCACAGTAATTGCTCAAGCAGACACAGTCCTCCCCTCAGCATAGAGGGGAAGCAACCCTCCCAGAGAAGCAGAAGGAAGGATGGGCAGGAGGGAGGCAAGGCTCCAGGAAGGGGTGCAGGGGCCCATGTGCAGGTGCTGGTGAAGAGGCGGTGAGCTGCGTCCTGGGGCCCATAGCGAGAGCAGGGTCAGGGGGACAGCACCTCTCAATGTCAGCCGGGATCTACATTGCCTGTGGTGCATCACAAAGCCCCCCAGATTTCTGCACCTCTGGTTTCTTCATTTGTAGAACAGGAATCTAATTCAGCAGTTATTCCACAGGGTGAGAGCACAGAACTAGAAAGCTTTTTATTTAATAGAAACTGACAACAAACTTTTGGCTTTTGAGACATTTTGGCTGAATTTAGCTCTCTGAAAGCACTTGATTAAAAGTATGTAAGAGTGACGTTGACCTCAGTCAGTGCAAATTGGTTTCCTCATGCTGAAATGTGACTTCAGGTGGAAGAAAGCGTTTGTTCACTCTACACCGTGGCAAGACCAGAAAAATTATGCCAACCTGAAAACCTCCAGCCGTCCTAATTACACCAAACCTGACCTTTCTGCAGGGAGTTCGGCGTTGAGCCCCAGTCCACAGCAGAGCATGAGTGAGCCACAAGGCCATGCAGACAGGCCTGAGCC
Organism: Ursus maritimus; assembly: GCF_017311325.1. NCBI lineage: Eukaryota > Metazoa > Chordata > Mammalia > Carnivora > Ursidae > Ursus > Ursus maritimus. The sequence continues at coordinate 63,473,424 of NW_024423897.1, forward strand.
CTACTTGCAGTTCTTTAGGGGAATGTGATAATAGCCATTTTTGCCTCTTAATTTATTTGGAAAACCCTTTGGCAGGAAAGAAAAGTGCTCCTGAAATGTGTCTGCTCAACTAGACGTGTGGCTCTTCATGTATAAAGATAAAAACTTACCTCTTCCCTCTAAGTTTTGTGTTGTCTTTTTTTTGTTTGTTTGTTCACATCACTGTGAAATTCAGCCAAACTAGCCACCCGCAAAACCACAGTTAAGTTCCCTTTTGTCTGAGTCCAGCTGCTTTGCCGGCCTCTTCCGGCAGCACACCTGGCCTCCCCTCACCTTTCTCACGCATGTGTCCAACAGACAAACAACTAATACTCTTAAGGGAGGACTGAAACGAGTTTTTCTGAGTTGTAGATCTGACAGCTGACCGCACATGTGTCACCAAAGACATGTGTTCTTTATACTTTCAGATACATTGCAACACAAAGAAAGGAGAAGCAGTCACAAACATGCTAGTTGGGAGTGTCACATTGTGTATTTGCACCAGTGGTTGAGAAATGCTACCCTAACATCTCTCCAAAGCATGCTGCGAGCAGGTGCCCAGCCACAGGTGTGATGACAGTCAGGAATCAGCCTAACCGGGCTCCTCAAAACAGGAGCACAGGTATCCTAGAAAAGTCCCCCTCAGACGGTCAGTGCTTCTCAGCCTCATGGTGGCTTGAAGGTAGCTGTAACCCAGATGCTCATCTGACTTTAACCATGAAGGTGAGAGGGCTCCAATATGGTGCTAATGGAAAACCTCGGATATACTTTTAAGTTACAAGTGATTCCTGTACTTTTCCTGAAGGACTTTGTGATTTAAACAATCTTTAGTCTGAATGGGATGGGTGCTGATGGCCAACACTGGGCTGAGGTTGTTGGGGGATTGGTGCTGGGTCTAGGCTGAAGCACCTTTGTCTTTCCCAGAAGGAGGCTGGAGTGCAGTCTTCAAGTTTGCAGCAGTTCTGGCTAGGAAGGCTCTATAGGGACGTCTGATGAGGCTGTGCTGGAGTGCAGGAAGGTAGATGGAACTGGCAGTTTGGTAAGCACAATTTAAGGTATTTTAGGGGAAAACGCAAACTCTGTGTACATGATAAGAACAACAAAAAGTTATTCTAATGAGAAACCTGTGACAAATGCGTTTGGAGTGCCAAATCGTGCTTTTCACGGTCTCCCTGTCTCAGGAAGTCACAGCTGAGCGGGTCCACAAAGCACAGTGGCCCCAGGCAAAGGAAGGCCCAGCATGTATGGCTATACATGATGTCAGCAGGTCCCTGAAGTTCCCAACATGGGCCCAAGAGAGTGGCAGAGAAAGGCGCACTAGACAAGACAGTTGTGGATCTTGGGTCTAAGGATGAGGCTGGAGCCTAGAGCCCAAAACCACACTCAGAATGGGCCCAGCAGGTGGCTTACTGACTCTTGGGAATCCAGAATGGAGGGAGCCCTTGGAGCACAAAAGACAAACGCAGAACAGAGGGAAGGAGGTGCTGGTGCACATTGGGAATCCACTGACAAGAGCCGTGACTCCCTGTGGTGGCCCAGCTCAGTGCACAGGAGCCTGGACCTGGCAAGGCCCTAACAAGTGGGCTCGTGCATGGGGACAGGGTGCATCCATAGCTGCTGTGTGGGCACCGGTGGGCTCCACAGGGCAGTGGCTTGCTGGGGGCTGTGTAGTCAGCATGTCTGCACAGTCTGGCTCGAGAGCACTCACAGCAGG